>NC_137123.1:8469895-8577395 GCF_949319135.1 Squalius cephalus
CAATATTCTACAGAATAACTGGATACAGAAACATTACTGTAATTCATGTTGTAGATTAGCAGATATACTGTACGATAAATATTACCCATAAATTCAAAGCTTATATACTGGATGAGATCAGAGAATCAGACATGTCCAGGATGATCATGGCATCAACTCAACAGCCTAAAACTCCTGATCATCTTCCTATTGACTTTTTCTTGCCATATCAAATGTGTTTTATAAACTCACAGTTAAAGCAGCCATATTTAAACTAATGTTACAAAGTCAAGGGTCAAGAGACCAGCTAAAACAAATACTGATCTCCAGTTAATTGGAGATCAGGGTATAGGGTGTGATTGTGAAAACAGTGTCAATGTCAGAGTGTCAATTTTGAGTGCTGTTGATTTACAGTATATTGCTGTAGGCTATTTTTGTTTTCTACGGTATATTACTGTTTTAATGAAAAAATGGTATGATATTGTCAGAATTTGGCCTTTTTATACAGCAATGGTTAACAGTGTAATGCAAGCTCATGTGTTCCTAAAAGAACAGTATATGCTATTGCTACGGTGGTGCAAGGAGCCGTTGCTTACACACTGAGCACTGTAACTAATTTCAGAAGCGCCTTCAGTGATCTGATTCTGGAATCAAGCCTGATTATATTGGTGATCTTGCAGTAATGTCAGTCAGAATGGCTCCTCCTCTTCCTCTGATTCTTCTGCTCATGATTCTCGCATTTCACGGTGAGCCACAAGTTCATTTTAAATTGTGTCAATCATCCTTTTGAACCCCCTTTCACATTTTTTGTATGAATCAAAAATATAATATTAAGCAAATTTTAGTCTTTTGTTTAGTAAAAACGAAAGTTCAGCTAAATGTTTCATTGTGTCCCCCAAACTAAAACGTACCAAGATAAAAAATAAATGTACAGGTTATGTACTGTACATCACTAACTATTATTTCAATTGTGCTGCAATGTAAACAGTTCATGTGTTCCAGGGAAAAAATAACAGCGTAAAGATTTGGAACAACATGAGGGTAATTGTAAAAAAAAAATGTTTTGTGTGAGTGTAAACTATCCCTATAATCTGTGTTTCAGGTGTTTCTGATGCTGATTGGGGTGTGAGTTACAGTCCTTCACACATCTGTGCACTAAAGGACTCAACAGTGATAATGAGATGCACTTATAAATACCCTTCTACTGGATATCAGATCATGAGAGTGTTCTGGACCAAAACAGAGGTAACAGATCCTGCCGAGCCTCCAGATCTGTCTGAGGACCCTGAATACAGTCAGAGGCTTCAGTATCTGGGAGATAAACAGCAGAACTGCACCGTCAGACTGAGTCATGTGACACTGAAGGATGAAGACATGTACTATTTCAGATTCATCACTAATAAACCTGGTGGAAAATGGATTGGTAAACCTGGAGTGACTCTTACTGTCACAGGTGACTTTGATGAGGTTTATCTCTTCTTCTGTGCATTATGTTGAATAATAATCAGTGTATGACAGCAGCACTAGATATAATGTGTGTGTTGTGTTCAGATCTTAAGGTGGAGTCTCCTAAGAGAGTGACAGAGGGAGATTCAGTCACTCTGAGATGTAAAAGCAGCTGCGCTCTGACTGACAGAGCAACATTCATCTGGTACAGAAACTCACAGCCATTAACTGAGAGAAGAGACAGAAACAATGAACTCCTGCTGCAGTCAGTCAGAAGAGAGGATTCAGGCAGATATAGCTGTGCTGTAGACGGACACACTCACATCTCTCCTGCTGTTCAGCTCAATGTCACGTGTGAGTATGTACTATAATATAGTAAAATATATTTTATGTACTATAGTGTTTTATTTAACAACGTATTTTCTTTGATGATTCACCCCTACTAGTCATAAGTTTTAAATGTAAGAACTGATTTTCCTGCTAAAACAAAAGCTGAGATAAAATTCACCCTACAATAAAGCAATAACGCAATTAAACGCACCCTGGACAGAAGATCGCAAAGAAAGAGCACAGGGCATTGTCTTGTCCAAACTTTTCTTCTTCCTTATGTCTGCATCCCCCTCTCCCTCGATGGGTAAAATGGTCTTAATTTCATTGCAGTCATTGGTATTATGAGAAAGATTGAGAACTTAGGAGAATCCTGTTCTCCTCTTTGGGTGATGTCTGATAATGATCTGATAATTCTCCCCCCTCCCTGTAATGATAAACAGGACGGAAGCAATAGCAAGTGCAATGATGTTTATTAACAATGGTTCACTCGGGTCAGATGCATAAATGCAGAACTCAGCGTAGGCAGGCAGTCACTCCGAGAGAGAGGGTCAGACCAGGAACACAGACAGCAGGAGAGCGTGACGCAGGGACTGAGATGGACGATCCTGAGGTGACTGAAGAAGATGACGGTGAACCAGAGGTGAGAACGGGAGTGAAGCAATCCGGTATCCGGTGAACAGGAAACACGAGGAAAACAGGAACAGGCACGACCATGGGAAACTTCAACAATGATCTGACAAACATGAGACGAAAGACAGGGCATTAAATAGGCTGGTGAGATGACATGCAGCTGCCGCTGATCCCTGATAATCAGCGGTAACGCCCACATAAAACAATCAGCGTAACGAGACAACTCACACACCCAAACACACAAGACTAGAATGAGACAGTGGATCTACCAACCGTGACAGTAACCGGGGTCGGCGGATTAATGCGAGAGTAAAACACGGGTTTGATCTTTGAGACATGAAAGGCAGGATGAATTCTCCTGTACGCCGGAGGAAGTTTGAGTCGGACTGTCACCGGACTAATAATCTTGGTGACAGGGAACGGGCCAATAAATTTTGGAGCTAACTTGTTGTAAACGGAATGGAGCGGAATGTTCTTGGTAGAAAGCCACACTCTTTGACCCACGACGTATACGGGAGGCCTTAGCCTTAGTGTGCGCCCCCACCTGGAGCAGAGTCTCCCGGGCTCTGGTCCATGTGCAGTGGCACCTCTGGACGAAGGCGTGAGCGGAGGGGACCGCAACCTCGGATTTCAGACTAGGAAAAATTGGTGGCTGGTACCCTAAACTACACTCAAATGGAGAGAGGCCCGTGGATGACACTGGTAACAAGTTATGGGCATACTCAACCATAGAAATTTGTTGGCTCCAGGATGAAGGATTCTTGGATACCAAACATCGCAACATTCTCTACAAATCTTTGTTGGCTCGCTCGAACTGACCATTACTCTGGGGATGATAACCTGAAGACAAGCTGACCGTAGCTCCTAATAACCTACAAAACTCTTGCCAGAATTTGGACACAAATTGGGAACCCCTGTCAGAAACCACGTCCATTGAGAGGCCATGTAACCAAAAGACGTGATCAATTACAGTAACCGCTGTCTCCTTGGCTGAGGGTAATTTGGGCAAGGGAATGAAATGTGCCGCCTTCGAGAACCGGTCCACTACGGTTAAAACAACCGTCATGCCTTTAGAGGGCGGGAGGGCGGTGACAAAATCTAGCGCAATGTGGGACCAGGGTCTTGAAGGGACAGACAGCGGTCGGAGTAACCCATCAGGAGGTCGGTTAGACGTCTTACCACTGGCACAAATTGAGCAAGCCAAAACAAATTCATGAATATCGCGAGCCATTAATGGCCACCAGAATTGTTGCTTTACTAAACAGCTAGTACGATTTACTCCTGGAGGACAAGCCACGTTGGAGCAATGACCCCATCAAATAACGTCCGACCGTAACCCCTACGCAACAAACAATCGATTCGGTGGGCAACCGGGTGGAGGCGTTACCCCATCTAAGGCCTTCTTGACCTTTGATTTGACCTCCCATATGAGTGTGGAGATAACTACTTTCTCTGGTAAAATGCACTCGGGAGTAACCAGGCGTTCGGATGGATCAAAAATACGAGATAAGGATAGGGGTGTGATGTTCTTGGAACCCGGGCGGTACGAGAGAGAAAAATCAAAACGTCCGAAAAAAAGTGCCCACCGAGCCTGCCTGGAGTTGAGTCTTTTAGCAGATCTAATATATTCAAGGTTCTTATGATCGGTCCAAACGATAAAAGGTACCCCCGACCCCCTCTAACCAATGACGCCACTCCTCCAACGCTAACTTGACGGCCAACAACTCTCTGTTACCAATGTCATAGTTACGTTCGGCAGGTGATAAACGATGGGAGAAAAATGCGCATGGATGCATCTTGTCATCTGAGGAAGCGAGATGGGAAGAACTGCACCTACCCCCACCTCTGATGCGTGGGATCAGGGGCGACTAAGATGGGAGCCGAAACGAAGCGGCTCTTTAGGTTGGGGAATACAGCCTCGGCTGTATCGGACCACCTGAACGTCGTTCTGGGGGAGGTCAAGCCAGTCAGAGGTGCAGCTAGTTGGCTGAAGTTACAAATGAAACGGCGATAGAAATTGGCGAACCCCAGAAACCGCTGTAGGGCCTTACGGGAATCCGGACTTGGCCAATCTATCACAGCCTTAACCTTGTCAGGATCCATACGCACTCCAATCTTTTGTGAAAATGGATGTTCCCTGCAACCTCTCGAAGGCTGAAGACATCAACAGATAAGTATTCTTCACCGTGATGTTGTTCAGCTCTCGGTAATCAATACAAGGTCGCAGAGAACCATCCTTCTTACCAACAAAAAAGAACCCCGCCCCCACAGGAGAAAAAGAAGGTCGGATGAACCCCGTTGCTAGAGAATCAGAAATATATTTCTCCATGGCCTCCCTCTCAGGAACAGAAAGAGAGTAAAGCTTGCCCTTAGACAGAGACTTACCTGGCAATAAATCTATAGCACAGTCATAGGGACGATGCGGAGGGAGAGAAGCAGCGCAAGACTTACTGAACACTTCCTTCAGGTCCAGATGTGATATGTTGAAAAGAGAATGCCAGAAGTCCCTGTATGGTCTTCTATTTCTGATGGATATTCGAAGTGTGGATCCGTGCTCACTATAACAGCTAATATTGCCCACAATCCATAGCACTTTGGAGGATGATCCAGAACTACAAACTTCATTTTAACTTTTGTTAAAATCATCCTTTTGAACCCCCTTTCACATTTTTGTATGAATCAAAAATATAATATTAAGCAAATTTTAGTCTTTAGTTTAGTAAAAATTAAAGTTCAGCTAAATGTTTCAATGTTTCCCCCAAACTAAAACGTACCAAGATAAAAATAAATGTACAAGTTATGTACTGTACATCACTAACTATTATTTAAATTGCATTGCAATATAAACAGTTCATGTGTTCCAGGGAAAAAATAACAGCGTAAAGATTTGGAACTACATGAGGGTAATTGTAAAACTTTTTTTTGTGTGTGTGTGTGTAAACTATCCCTATAATCTGTGTTTCAGGGGTTTCTGATGCTGATTGGGGTGTGAGTTACAGTCCTTCACACATCTGTGCACTAAAGGACTCAACAGTGATAATGAGATGCACTTATAAATACCCTACTGGACATCAGATCATGAAAGCGTTCTGGACCAAAACACTGGTAATAGATTATGAAGAGCCTCCAGATCTGTCTGAGGACCCTGAATACAGTCAGAGGCTTCAGTATCTGGGAGATAAACAGCAGAACTGCAACATCAGACTGAGTCATGTGACACTGACGGATGAAGACGAGTACTATTTCAGTTTCATCACTGATAAACCTGATGGAAAATGGACTGGTGAATCAGGAGTGACTCTTACTGTCACAGGTGAGTTTGATGAGGTTTATCTCTTCTTCTGTGTATGTTCAATAATAATCAGTGTATGACAGCAGCACTAGATATAATGTGTGTGTTGTGTTCAGATCTTCAGGTGGAGTCTCCTAAGAGAGTGACAGAGGGAGATTCAGTCACTCTGAGATGTAAAAGCAGCTGTGCTCTGACTGACAGAGCAACATTCGTCTGGTACAGAAACTCACAGCCATTAACTGAGAGAAGAGACAGAAACAATGAACTCCTGCTGCAGTCAGTCAGAAGAGAGGATTCAGGCAGATATAGCTGTGCTGTAGACGGACACACTCACATCTCTCCTGCTGTTGAGCTCAATGTCATGTGTGAGTATGTGTTTTATGTACTTCATTTTCCTTGATGATTCACCCCTACTGGTCATAAGTTTTAAATGTAAGAACTGATTTTCCTGCTAAAACAAAAGCTGAGATAAAATTAACGGTACAATAAAGCAACAAATCAATAAAACGCACCCTGGACAGAAGATCGCAAAGAAAAAGCACAGGGCATTGTCTTGTCCAAACTTTTCTTCTTCCTTATGTCTGCATCCTCCTCTCCCTCTTCCCTTCCTCTCCTCCTGAGTCAAGTCACCAAAAGTTCACTAAGAATGTCTATATAATCACATGATGTATCTTGTGAATCCCCGAAAGCTGCTAGATCTGCTTATTTTTCAACCCTATTAGAAGAAAATAAATATAATCCTAGGTATTTATTTAAAACAGTGGCTAAACTAACGGAAAATAAAGCTTAAAGCCCAGAAGGTTCCAAGCAACATAGCAGTAATGACTTTATGAACTTCTTCACTTATAAGATTGATAACATCAGGGACAAAATTATAACTATGCAATCGTCTACTACAGTATTGCATCAGGGAGTGAATTTTAGTCTCCCTGATGAAAAATTTTATTCATTTATTGCTATAGGAGAGGAAGAATTTTGCAAACTCGTTAATTCATCTAAATCGACAACATGTATGTTAGACCCTATACCGACTAAGCTACTGAAAGAGATGCTCCCAGAGGTCATAGATCCTCTTCTTAATATCATTCATTCGTCTTTGTCTCTAGGATACGTACCAAAAAACCTTTAAGCTGGCTATGATTAAACCACTTACAGAACCATTCTACAGAATTAGTCAATTACAGGCTGATCTCGAATCTGCCTTTTCTGTCAAAGATATTAGAAAAAGCAGTATCCTCACAACTTTGTTCCTTTCTTGAAAGAAATTATATCTGCGAGGATTTTCAGTCCGGATTTAGACTGTACCATAGTACTGAGACAGCTCTCGTTAGAGTGACAAATGATCTGCTCTTATCATCCGATCGTGGTTGTATCTCTCTATTAGTGTTACTTGGTCTTAGTGCTGCATTTGACATTATCGACCACAACATTCTTTTAACCCTCTGGGGTCTAATGTGTTTTTGGGGCCCTTGGGATGTTTTGACATGCCCTGACATTTGTGCTTTTTTCAGTTATTTATAAACATGATAATGGCAAAGGTGTAAATTCACTCTATATAGCACAAACAGGGCTACCATAATATGCGAGCAACATGTATGTAGATGTTTGTATTTTTAAGAGAATAATGTTTATGCGTGGTTATTGAAAAAAATAAAAATTAAAGTTGCTGAAATAAGACCACAAAACTCATACTAAATATGTATCCACAAGACTTTTGACTAATGGATGTTGTCGCTTCGAGTTCTGGCTTCAAAATTATGTGAAAATAGTCTTGCTTTATCTTTCACATAAAACAATACATTGATTTAAATTGTGTAAGACAGGTTTTGCTTGGAAAGCCAATATGCGAGGGGGGTGTGAACGAAGAGTGGTTTACACCTGAGAATACAATGTCCCACCCACTCTGCATAATGAGCCATTCATTCAGGTGTGACACTGACTGAGCCAAGAATGAATGCAAGGACAAAATATATATTTAGAAGAAGACTTATATTGACCATTTAAGATTTTGCTTACATCTATCTTGTAAATATCTTTTGCTATTTTATTAAAAAGGTTACAATTACAACAATTACAATTTCAACAATATTTCAAGTGTACTCTTTCTTTGTAAAAAAATGATTATAGGCCTACATTTTATCATATGTATTCATTAGTTTGAATATAGCCAACATTGGAACAGCTAACATCTTAGTTGATGACTTTATTTTTGACAAAAATAGTATTTTATTTGATGTGGCAGTATATTCTACAGTAAAAACTGTACCCAAATCTAGTCAACAAAATGTTGTCTTTCATATTTCGCCTGACTGTAACATGGTTTTTATGAAATGTTAGGGCATATAAATGTTAATTTGCAGTTTAATACGTTGCTTATACAAATAGCCTACATTTTATTTCAACATATTTCAGTCAATTTTTACTCATCTCAGTATAGCAATACAGTTTGCTAAAACATCATCATTCATTCACACACAGAAATGCGATTTAAATTTAAACTGTCTTTTTGCGAGCTGTGGTAAACAGCGCGCATCTCTGCCATTCATTCATTCACACACAGAAATGCGATTCACTTGAGAAGGAAAAAAACTTACTACAGTATTCCTCAGCTCAGTCGGATCCTTGCTCCTCGAAATACCCGCACTTCTGAGGTACATTTTCCATTATTATTATTCCTCACAGAGCTGCGAGACGGTGTAAACAAGTACAATGATCTTATTAAACTTGTGTTTTCTCGAGCTGATATGGGGGCGTTCACAGGTTTGCGTGGACTGCCTCAGTCATTTGCGTTTGAATAGCGCACGCTCTCCGTGGGCGGAGTCACATTAAAAATAATTAGATGAGATGAGAACGACTGACATCTCGCTCTTTTCTTACAGATTACATGAACTGAGAATATTTGTTTTTTATATAAATTACTTTATTTAAAAGAAGAGAATTCAAGCTTCATGCCTGTGTGTCTGTATGTCTGTTTGACTGAGTATTCGCTGAGTTATTGTTCATTTTCGGACGCGTTTCAGAATGGACTACACTGACAGAGAGAAGGCAGAACTCGCTTCGTGTTTATTTTTCTTTATTTGGCAAAAAGCACAACACTTTGTTTTTACTGTGAGTATACACAAAAGTAATACACATTTAACAGAATCGATTGATGTATGAAACTTGTTTGTAATATCAAAGTCAACAGAGCAAAATGAATCTCTTTTGAACTGATAAAAAAAAAGCGAGCCTATCGCGCCGGCGCGATTGTGGACCTCAGGGGGTTAAATAGACTAGAAAACTATGTTGGCATTAGTGGAATTGCACTAGCATGGTTTAAATCATACTTATCTGACCGTTATCTGTTTGTAGCAGTAAATGAAGAGATGTCTTATTGATTACAAGTTCAGTATGGCATACCACAAGGCTCAGTACTAGGACCGCTGCTGTTCACTCTGTACATGCTACCATTAGAAGATATCATTAGGAAACATGGAATTAGCTTTCACTGTTATGCTGACGATACTATTACGTCCGCTAGGGGTAAGACGCAATAAATCAATAAACAAATACAACCAGCTTCCCGCAGGCCGTCAGATCAACAAGAATAATCACAAAAGGAAATAATGAATCAGTTAAAGGGACCCACGGCCCAAAGAAAACAAAGAAAAAGATAACAATAAAGTATAATTCGTTAACAACAAACATGAGTCGACAAAAATAAATAAATAAAGTGGTATTCTCGTCAGAGAGACCCAAGGCCCAAAATATCAAACAAAACCCAACCTAATAAAATTAAACAACCACTTAATTAACCTACCAGAAAAAAAAGAAAAGAAACTACAATAAGCTTACCTAACTGCGCTCATCAAAACATAATAAATAGATTCCAAACAAAAGAGCAGGTCTCTCCTACATCACCACTTTCTAAATGAAACACAACCAAAGAACACAGGAAAAACAACGTTTTGATCTGGCGGCTAGCAGGAAGCCAGAACCGCTGCGACCGACCCAAAGCCGCAACCATCCTCCATGTCGAGCGGAAGAGGCGTTTTTAAGGACCGAGTCATCATCTGATCACCCAATTACCGCTGGCAGGTTGTTATCAAATCAGCGGTAATCTGAAACTCAAAGAAAAACATATACAGACACAAAAACAAATACACATAACGTAACAATACTCAGCTGTATATTTCTTCAAACTTACCAATTCACAAAATTAACGGAATGCATAGCTGATATAAAAAATTGGATGACTAGTAATTTCCTACTTCTAAATTCTGAAAAAAACAGAGATTCTAATTATTGGACAAAAAACTCGTAATAATCTAATAATCTAGAATACTGTCTAACACTTGATGGCTGCTCTGTTAAGTCTTCGTCGTCGGTTAGGAACCTGGGTGTGCTCTTTGATACCAATCTTTCATTTGAAAGTCATGTGTCTAGTATCAGTAAAACCGCATTTTTCCGCATTTTTTTTTTTTTTTTTGCGTTGCAATGTAAACAGTTCATGTGTTCCAGGGAAAAAATAACAGCGTAAAGATTTGGAACTACATGAGGGTGAGTGTAAACTATCCCTATAATCTGTGTTTCAGGGGTTTCTGGTGCTGATTGGGGTGTGAGTTACAGTCCTTCACACATCTGTGCACTAAAGGACTCAGCAGTGATAATGAGATGCACTTATACATACCCTACTGGACATCAGATCATGATAGTGTACTGGGCTAAATTGTTAATACATGGTGAAGAGCCTCCAGATCTGTCTGAGGACCCTGAATACAGTCAGAGGCTTCAGTATCTGGGAGATAAACAGCAGAACTGCACCGTCAGACTGAGTCATGTGACACTGAAGGATGAAGACATGTACTATTTCAGATTCATCACTGATAAACCTGATGGAAAATGGATTGGTAAACCTGGTGTAACTCTTAATGTCACAGGTGAGTTTGTTGAGGTTTATCTCTTCTTCTGTGCATTATGTTGAATAATAATCAGTGTATGACAGCAACACTAGATATAATGTGTGTGTTGTGTTCAGATCTTCAGGTGGAGTCTCCTAAGAGAGTGACAGAGGGAGATTCAGTCACTCTGAGATGTAAAAGCAGCTGCGCTCTGACTGACAGAGCAACATTCATCTGGTACAGAAACTCACAGCCATTAACTGAGAGAAGAGACAGAAACAATGAACTCCTGCTGCAGTCAGTCAGAAGAGAGGATTCAGGCAGATATAGCTGTGCTGTAGATGGACACATTCACATCTCTCCTGCTGTTCAGCTCAATGTCATGTGTGAGTAGGGTGTCTCTTCAAGATATCTGATAATTATCCCCCCTCCCCCGAAACCAGAGACATTCTTAGTGAACTCTTGGTGACTTGACTCAGGGGGAGAGGAAGGGTGGAGGGAGAGGGGGATGCAGAGCTAAGGAAGGAGAAAAGTTTGGACAGGACAATGTCCTGTGCTCTGTCTTTGCTATCTTCTGTCCAGGGTGCGTTTTATGGCTTTATTGCAGGGTGAGTTTTGTCTTAGCAGGAAAATCAGTTCTTACACAGCCTAGGCCCGGTTCTCAAGGATTCAACTGATAAAGGCCTGGAGCTGGACACTCCGCCATGTCTGGGCTGAAGGTGTTGGAGGACTCAACTGTTTTTTTCATTCTGGAGCAATAAGGGTGCACAGTAGTGTGCAGCAAGCCGACAGAGCCGGGCCTCTCAGTGCTTCTACCCGTTTAGGGTGAGAACATGGGAGGAGACCGGCTCTACATGTAGGCTATAATATCTAGCGAATGTGTTAGGTGTCGCCCAGCCCGCAGCTCTACAGATATCTGTTAGCGAGGGGCCACGTGCCAGTGCCCAGGAGGATGGGCGTTTATACGTCTCGCCCCCCTAAGGAACCTGACGGCCAGGTCGTGCATTCAAAAATGCGTTTCTGTGAGAGCATTTTCAACAGTAGCTTGTGGAGATTCTGATTCAAAACTCGCAGGTCCAAGATCAGTCGTAACCCACCGCCTTTCTTGAGTACAATGAAGTAGGGACTGAAGTACCCTGACCTCATATCGGCTGGAGGGACCAGCTCTATCGCGTCCTTCGCCAATAGGACTGCAATCTCCGCCCGCAAGACAATGGCATCGGCTGCTCTCACTGTAGTGGAGTGGATGGCCCGAAACTTGGGGGGACGCCGGGCAAATTGAATCGCATAGCCGAGCCTTATGGTCCGAATGAGCCATCGAGACAGACTGTGGAGCGCTAACCAGACCCACAGAGACCGTACAAGCGGGACCAGAGGGACCGTAGGTGTACCCGCAGTGGGGCAGCGAGGTGGAACTCAGGACGCGGCTCGGGAGGCTCTCTCTCTAGAAGCGGCCCTTAGCGGGGACTGAGTGTGCTGTGCAACACTTACCTGGTTCCACGGGGCAGGAGGCACAGGAGGAGGCTTGGTTGAGTTCTCGAACTGCACACTACTTGCCCGCTGGCGATAGAATAGGCGGATGAGAGTGGTGAGGATTCTCTCCTCCCACTGCTCTCCAGGCCCTCTTCAGACCCAGGGATAGAGGAACTGCTCTTTTTTTTTTTTTTTTTTTGGGGTACCACTGTGACTCCAGTGGTGGAACAGAATTTTGACTCAAAAGATTTGTTTCCTGGCCCTCCATCAGGAGAGAGCAGCTCCACCCATCTCTGTGTCACCCGTCTCAGGGGCGGGCGGTGTCATGCAGCGGACACAGTAGAGCAGGCTGTGCCGGAGTATTTATTTATTTATTTATTTTTGAAGGGGATGACACTTTTGTTGATGAGTAGACTGAGAGGCGGCCCACGAGGCACTCTGGTGGTACGTCTGGGGAAGCGCTTCAGTCTGCTGCTGACTACGGAGAACTGCTGGGCCAGTCCTCAACAGTGTCGCCGAAAAGACCACCTTGTGAGATGGGTGCATCGAGAAAGCGTACTTTGACGACCTCTCGCACCTCAGAAAGGACAGCCAGGGGCGCTTCTGGACCACCAAGGTGGACATCGTCTGACCGAGGGCCTGCGCTGTGATTTGATCGACAAGTGCAGCTCAAATCTGGCTCAGAACTATCCTCGTGCAGTAAGAGTGCCTTGGCCTCGCATTCAGGGCGAAGGTGGCCTGCCAGAGGCACAGCCACCCCAACGTCAAGGGTAGTGAGAGAGGTGAAAACTTTTTAGGCAGAATTTGGCACTTTTGGTGTTCCATATTTTGGCACCAATATAGCTCCATACTGCTAAGTTTTCAATGCACATCAGAGAAAGACCCGGGAAAGGATGGCTGTCAGGTCTGAATCTGATTCAGCATAAGCACACACACTATTACAATGGGAACTCAGCATCATCCTCATTTCCAGAGCGAAACAGCCCCACTCTCCGATGCAGCAATCGGCTGCCCTCAGCTGGAGCCCTGAATGAAACGCTAGGTTCCTCCATTTTTTTTTTTTTTAAGGACCAGCAATCCCATCCAGAAGCTGCTCAGGATGCTACAATGGAGAATAGACAAGGGGACTGCGCACCTAGAACGCAGAGCGAGAGCTGGGTTGCCGTGACAACCCGCGCTGCAGCCCGGCAGCTCGGCGGCACATGACACGCTGAGGAGCGAGAGACCCGTCGGGTTTTGCCTGGCGGAAGCTCTCGCAGATCTCCACGGTCTCCCAGAGTGTCGAGCAGACCTGCAGCTGTGCTTTTACACACAAGCAGTGGCTGGCCAACAACAGAGGGGACTCAAGCTTTCCAGAGAAAGAAGAGTCAACCGGCGTGCTGATGTGGTCATGTTCTCGTGCGAAAACATGAACCACCCACGAACACAGTCTCACATGTTTCCCAGGCAAGCGAGATAGTGATCGGACCAACCAGAAAAACAAGTGTGGAATGTCATCTTTAGAAACATGCAATTCATACCCATGTAAGCTCTTTCAGGGGAATGCTCTCCTTGGTACTGAAGCACGCAGGGGAACGGTCACAGTGGACACAGACAGGAAATGTGAAACCTGTCGTGCGCTGTCTCTCTTCACAGTGGTCTTACCAGCTGTAAGAACGGCTATACAGCGTTCTTGGCGCACCGTCATCAGCTGTGAAAACAGCCTTTTAGTTTTGCTCAGTAACACAAAAACAGAAGAAAGAGAGAAAGAAAGTCGACCCCGCTGCATCACCCGCACCGGACACGAGAGATGCTCCTGAAGCGCTTGCTTGTTGTTTAATCACTCAGTAGGATTAAACAGCATCGAAACGCTCGGCTCCGAAGCAAAAAGCTGAAGTGCAATCGCACATTCTACTCATTATATACCCGCGCTGTGTGGCTGAGCAGCTGATGCAAATGATTGCACGCCAATGTGCATTGGCTCATTTAGTTTCACTCAAAGTAGATTGGCCTCTCTAGCGAGATTCCTATTTGTCGGTCACGTCGTGAGAGTGACCAACTGAACTACAACTGACTTCTAGGCACAGCCTTAGATGAATCAACTGAAGATAAAAGACATTAAATCTCTCAAGATTTCAGCAGAGGAGAATTAAACAACTCCACAAACAGCATTACCTGCTTCACTTAACATAGGCCTACTGGCTTTATTTCTGCCATTTATCTACAGAAGTTCTTATTGAGAATTGGCAGAGGTTAAGATGTTTATGTTTTGTTGAAAATGTTTGGTCACCATTATGATGACCTGTACGTTATTATACCTGCTATTGATTTTGCTGTGTAAATCTCACGTGTGACTGTGCTGTGCTAGCCTAGAAATCTAGACGCACCCTAGCGGCAGCAAAATTTATTTTGCAGCCAGGGTAGTCTAGCAACTCTCCGTTGACTTTCGTGCTGGAAAAACCTAAATTGGGTCAGGCCAATCACGTCGTGCATAGAGTAGGCGGGCTTAACATAATGACGACAGAGTTGCGACAGTTCCCTGCTACTTGAAAACAAAGAATGGCGGCTGCTGCTGGCGAACAGTTTTTCTAATCGACTTTGGCCGTGACTCTGGAGGATTTGGAGTTGCTTTTCTTTGAGAAAAGAGCAAAGAACGGCACTGAAGTCATTCTTAAAAAAGGAAGATGTGTTCGTAGTTTTGCCGGCAAGATATGGCAAAAGTTGAATCTTTCAACTAACGTTAGCTCCGCTGTTGGGAAAACGCTCTGGTTGGTTGAATCGCTGTCCTATTGCGTGCAGAGGGAATTTGAAAAACAGCCGTTTATCCCGCCCCTCGGATTGAGCCTTGTCTAAGGTGAGGGTAAAAGTAAAAGTCCTGTGTTTTTTAAGTAGCATGGTTACAAATATAATCTATTAATAACAATAACCAATTTTGGTCAGGAATAAAGTTAATAATTCAACTATATTATGCTGAAAACTATATCACCTGATCATCTTTGTTTCTGGCTTCCTTTGCAACAAATTATGTGTTTTGGTAAACAGTGTTAAAAAGACCACAAACTGACAAAAAGCTAACTGCCCAACTAAAGCAAACTGATGTAAGCACTGCAAAATGAACCCCACACATTAAAGGAATACTCCACCGTCTTTTCATATTAAACTATGTTATTCCCTTAACTAAGACGAGTTGATACATACCTCTCTCGTCTCAGTGCGTGCACTCAATCGCTCTGGCGCGCGGCGAAACTTTGTTCACTCAGTTCATTCAATACGGGCCAAGCAGAGAAGCTACTAAACACCTCCACGTTTTCCCTATTTAAACACAGTTACTCGCGTAGTGTAACTCGACCTAGGACGGTGACACAAAACAAAACGTTGCGCTTTTCTAAGCGTGTAAAATGGATAACTATATTGTATGGCGGAATACCATAGCAAGTGCTTATGAGCACTTCGACTTGGCGGGGTGATATCTTCACTCGTGAAAAATCCTCTCACCGGCCCCCGCTCCCTCTGGTGAAGATATTACTCCGCCAAGACGAAGTGCTTACAAGCACTTGCTATGGTATTCCGCCATACAATATAGTTATCCATTTTACACGCTTAGAAAAGCGCAACGTTTTGTTTTGTGTCACCGTCCTAGGTCGAGTTACACTACGCGAGTAACTGTGTTTAAATAGGGAAAACGTGGAGGTGTTTAGTAGCTTCTCTGCTTGGCCCGTATTGAATGAACTGAGTGAACAAAGTTTTGCCGCGCGCCAGAGCGATTGAGTGCACGCACTGAGACGAGAGAGGTATGTATCAACTCGTCTTAGTTAACCCTTGTGCATCCTTGAGGACATTTTTGGCTTTTTCAGTTTTGTTTTTTTGATCACTTTGCCTGTGTTAATGCTAACTGCATAAAATTTGGCACGGGTGTGTATTTTTATTGGAATTTTACTATTTCATCATCATTTTCTTTAAAAAATCTATTTTGCACTAGTTACACAAAATACTTCCTCTCAGGACCTTAAGGACAAAAATGTCCCCATTGAAACCCATTAAAACTGCATTTTTTAATCCCTGTGCCGTTTAACTATAAAATGATGCAATCGTTTTTAATAGGCTTTCATTCTGTTGGCAAGGCTTCAAAATTGACATTTTTACCATTTTTTATCAGATGGTGCCATTTTTTCAGGTTAGGCCTATAAGGGCCATTCTACAGAATTGGTGCAAAGTCAGAGTTGGAAACATCTTGAAATTTTTTTGTTTTTTCCCACAAATTTTGCATGTATGCAAATTGTATAATATCCAAGGTATGCTTTTCTAGTAATTGTGCAGTTAATTCTCATATTGTATTTTCAGAAAATGCTGGAATATTTTCCTTCTCCCCAAATTTGTCACTACCGAAACACAATATTAAATAATTTATTAAGAAGGCTTATAATGACCTATTAAGATTTTGTTTACATCTACCTTATAAATATATATTTTTTCTATTTTTAAAAAATATTTTTACTGGTTAAATCAATAAAGATTATAATTTTAATAATATTTTAAGTGTGATTTATGAGATTTGTTGTATTTTGAACCCAATCTTTCTTTGTAGAAGGCATAAAGTTTATCGTACTGATTTCAAAGTTAAGGATTCATTAGTATTAATATGCATTGAACCAAACACTATCATAACATCTTAGTTGATAATTCAATATACTTTATTTTTGACAAAACATCCCATGTTACGGTAGTGACTGCACATTTTTGGTAGTGACAGTAATGTTTTGGTAGTGACCACAATAATTAGTTTGCCATGGCTGAATCAGACTGTCCACATTTTATGTTAATATAAATAAATAACTATGATGCACATATGCAGTCAGTACATATAGCAGACACACATCTGACAGTAAATATCTTATAAGAACACCTCGAGCTATTCTATACTTTGGTCTTGAGGTGCAAGTGAGAAGAGGTATGCTCATAGATTTTTCTTCCTAAAAAAACAACAACTTACAATGTAGACTCAGAACCACTTTGTTTTATTTTCACATTTTCAACATTTTGTTTATGAGTCATTCAGATAAATCTCCAGAACCACTGAACTCTGTGTGTGTGTGTGTGTGTGTGTGTGTGTGTGTGTGTTTACATAATACATTAATTTCAGAATAATTTTCCTCATTCAGATAAATCTCCAGAACCACTGAACTGTGTGTGTGTGTGTGTGTGTGTGTGTGTGTGTGTGTGTGTGTGTACTGGTGTCTGATCACCCTCACTGGAAGTGCTAGGTGGTGTGGAAGCCCTGCAAAATGTCTCCATCTCTTTTTGTCTTTTCACCATCATCCTGTGTCTTTTCTGTCTTTTCCTCCATGCTTTTCTGACATGTCTTTGCTCCCTGTCAGATAATTCACTGATACTCTTCAACTTTCCTTCTTCCCTTCGTTTCTTATTTCTTTCATTTTCTTTCCTTAAGTATTCCTCGTACTTCACTGGGTCTTCCCTCAACCTTTGTTTGTATTCTCTCTGTCTCTCTGTTGTAGTTTTTCTATTTTTTTTAGGCATGTTGGTGTTTTATGTCATTCTCCTTGCCAAGTTAATCATAGAAATTAACATTACTGACAACAACCTTACACCTAAGCTAGTATCATGGACTGCAACCTTAAGTAATTGTAACCTCATCACATTACAGAATTTTAACAGAATATTGCATACTAAAACACTACTAAAACATACTACAGTAGTAATTATTTGCATAACTGTACTAAAATGTAGTTTATTCCTCCAAATAAAGGATTATGTGTTCCCTTTTGTCACTACCAAAACAATGTCACAACCGAAACTTCAAGAAAATGTTTCGGTTGTGACTGTTTTGGTAGTGACAATTTTAGATAACTTTTGAGCCTAGCTCGAAGATGCTAATCAGCACATGGTTAGCCATCACTGGTCAGAACAGTTGAACACATATAACAACTAAATTTTATGGAATAACATCCCAAAAAAAATACTCAATAGCAGAAAAAATGAGTTTGGTAGTGACATTCCTTAAAGTTACACACAGATTTTTAGACTTTAGAACACATTTACCTCAAAATGATGGGATCAATCTACTCACCATATAGCACATGAGAGAGAGGGACACAGGAATATTTCCTGATCAAAAATGTAGGAGTGTGGTTAAAATCAGTCTCAGCCAATGGACTACAACATTCACTGTTTTGGTAGTGACATGAAAATGCGGGACATGTTTTTTTAGATAAAGTTTCATGATTTAAAAATAAAATATAAAATAAATATTTTTTTTAACTTCATTTTTTTTAAAAAAACAAAAATATTTTTTTTAAAACAAGAATGGAAAAATTTGCAAAAAATTATTCAATATCATTTTCACAAGTTGAAATTTAGGGGTTAGGGTTTGGGACAGCCACCTCCTAATTGAAAGTAGCCCATAAATTATGATTTTATATATATAAAGCTTACTGATATCTTAAATATTATTGTGGGTTTCAATAGATAATTGAAGGATCTTAGTAAACATCTAAGATTTTAATAATTAAATGCTTTTCAAATGTGTTTTTTGGATGAGGGACAGCAGTTTGCACCAATTCTGTAGAATGGCCCATAAAGCAAATACTCGCTTTATTCCTGTTTTCTGCTTCGGCATATTATAGAGCCAACTGGATAAATTATGCAACGATAATTGTGTGGGTTTGTTGGTATGGATGTCTAAGTGTGGTTGGTATGTGTGTTATAAAAAAAAAATGTGTTTGTGTGCATGTGTGTGCTTGTAATATTTGAGAGAGAAAAACTCAACTGCAAATCGAAAATCCAATCACTGTGTTCACCAGTGGAGTTTTGCTGGCATCCAATGGGGAAAGTCTGGTACTGCGCCCAAACAAAATCTTACTGAAAGCTCATTTTTTGAGATATCATCCTCAAATTTGAAACACAACCTGTTTAGATTTATGGCTTTGAATTTATATCAGTTTTAGAGTTCCAAATGTTTCAAAAAATATATATTTTATATAAAATATTGATTATAATGTTCATAAATATTTTTCATAAACTTAAACTTCTATAACATTTTTTTGGTTGCACTTTTTTTCAATTTTTTCACTTCAACAACAATCTGCCAAGGGTCTTCTTTAAAATGAGACCAAACTTAAGTATTTGCTCCCAAGCATAACATTTTTATGAGATTTTTTTGACTTGGACATTTTTGTCCCTTTTGGACCTATGAGTAAGTTTTTTAATTTTTTTTTTTATGTTAACTGCATTAATTTTGGCACAGGTGTCTATTTTTATTGTAATTTTACTATTTCACCCCCATTTAATTTGAAAAAAAAAATGTTGCACTAGTTACACAAAATACTTATATATATTTTATATAAAATATTGATTATAATGTTCATAAATATTTTTCATAAACTTAAACTTCTATAAAAAAAATTTGGTTGCACGTTTTTCACTTTTTTCACTTCAACAACAATCTGCCAAGGGTCTTCTTTAAAATGAGACCAAACTTAAGTATTTGCTCCCAAGCATAACATTTTTATGAGAGTTTTTTGACTTGGACATTTTTGTCCCTTTTGGACCTATGAGTAAGTTTTTGTTTTTTTGTTTCTGTTAACTGCATGAATTTTGAGCTATTATAGAGCCAGTTGGATAAATTATGCAATGATAATTGTGTGGGTGTGTTGGTATGGATGTCAGAGTGTGGTTGGTATGTGTGTTATATAAAAAAAATTTTGTTTGTGTGCATGTGTGTGTTTGTAGTATTGATAGAGAAAAACTCAACTGCAAATAACAAAGCCAATCACTGTGTGACCAGAGGAGTTTTGCTGGGATCCAATGGGGAAAGTCTGGTACTGCGCCCAAACAAAATCTTACTGAAAGCTCATTTTTTGAGATATCAACCTCAAATTTGGAACACAACTTATTTAGATTTATGGCTTTGATTTTCTAGCCGTTTTAGAGTTCAACTTGTTTCATAAAATATATATTTTATATAAAATAATATTCATAAATAATTTTCATAAACTTAAACAACTTTTTTTGGATTTACTTATAAAAAAATTTTAACTTCAGCAATAATCTGCCAAGGGTATTCTTTAAAATGATACCAAAGTTAAGTCTGTGCTCCCAAGCTTCAACTTTTTATGACCGTTTTTTGACATGGACATTTTTGTCCTCTTTGGACCTATGAGTAACTTTTTTAAATTGATGCACAAGGGTTAAGGGAATAACATAGTTTAATATGAAAAGACGGTGGAGTATTCCTTTAAGAGATATTGTCACCGGGTGACGAATAGGAACTACGATGAACGGAACGAGTTCCCTTGGGGAAACAGTTCCGGTGTAACACCAGGCCGGTTCCGGCGGCCTGTCATGGCCGCCCATATTGATGAGTAACAGCTGCGGTGGATAATCAAGTGGCTATTTGAGCGTGTGTTGGGAACGAGTGAGGGTGCGTTGCGGTTTGAAGAGAGAGAAGCGGCAGGATAAAGGGAGGAGTGCGCAGGCAAGCAGAGCGGTTGTGATCAAAGTTGAGGTTACGAGAAGACGAGAGGCAGAGGCAACAGGACGGCAGCGGAAGTAAAGACGGTTGGCGTGGCGAGGGAAATGAGTGGGGTCTGAATTGCAGATTGTTGGTTGAACTCGGTGTCTCCCTTTTGAAAGTATCCTCATAGTGGATCTGCCGGCCCCGACGAGCTGAAGTGAAGGTACACTTTTCACTGTTAAGCGGTGTGTCATTGCAGTGTCTGACGATTGAAGTGAGCACGTTGAATATTTACAGTGGTTTGATACATGCACGAGTGTTTGAATGTTTGATGTTACCAGCACTTTGAAAGCTTAGTCGGAGACCGTCTAGTCTGGTGGAGTACCAAGAATTTATTGTGAACATAGAGGACCTGATATCCGCCTCCTCATTCTGCCATCGCTGTCCTGTGGTAAGAAAACTCAGTTGTTAACCGCTGGATTCTGTACTCACCACTGTTGTTCTGTGAACATAGAGAACCTGTTATCCGCCATTGCATGCTGCCATCGCTACCCGGTGGTAAGAAGACTCAGTTGTTAACTGCTGGATTCTGTACTCACCACTGTTGTTCTGTGAACATAGAGAAACTGCTATCCGTCACTGCATGCTGCCATCGCTGTCCTTTGGTAAGAAGACTCAGTTGTTAACTGCTGGATTCTGTACTTACCACTGTTGTTCTGTGAACATAGAGAACCTGTTATACACCACCGCATGCTGCCATCGCTGTCATGTGGTAAGAAGACTCAGTTGTAACTGCTGGATTCTGTACTCACCACTGTTGTTCTGTGAACATAGAGAAACTGTTATCCGCCGCTGCATGCTGCCATCGCTGTCCTGTGGTAAGAAGACTCAGTTGTAACTGCTGGATTCTGTACTCACCACTGTTGTTCTGTGAACATAGAGAAACTGTTATCCGCCGCTGCATGCTGCCATCGCTGTCCTGTGGTAAGAAGACTCAGTTGTTAACTGCTGGATTCTGTACTTACCACTGTTGTTCTGTGAACATAGAGAACCTGTTATCCACCACCGCATGCTGCCATCGCTGTCCTGTGGTAAGAAGACTCAGTTGTAACTGCTGGATTCTGTACTCACCACTGTTGTTCTGTGAACATAGAGAAACTGTTATCCGCCGTTGCATGCTGCCATCGCTGTCCTGTGGTAAGAAGACTCAGTTGTAACTGCTGGATTCTGTACTCACCACTGTTGTTCTGTGAACATAGAGAAACTGCTATCCGCCATTGCATGCTGCCATCGCTACCCTGTGGTAAGAAGACTCAGTTGTTAACTGCTGGATTCTGTACTCACCACTGTTGTTCTGTGAACATAGAGAAACTGCTATCCGCCACTGCATTCTGCCATCGCTGCCCTGCGAGGGATCCTATTATCCGTCGCTGCACCCTAACTGCCGCTGGCCTGTGAAAGGAAGGTGACACCCAGTTATCTGATGCGGTCCTGTGAAAAGAGAAAGCCCACTGTCTGCTGCCACCCACCTGTAGTCCCTTGTACCCTGCCCGCCACCTACTGCTGACTACTGCATTTCATCTGACGGTTGTTGCCTTCTGCCTACCATATAATGCTCGTTGCTCCCCACCAAAAAGGTCCTGGTCCTCCGTCCAATCCCCGTCGTCCTGTGAAAGAGAGGTGACACTCAGTTATCTGATGCTGTCCTGTGAGAAGAGAAAACCCACCGTCTGTCGATCCTTACCTGTAGCCTCCTGTGTCCTGCCCATTACTTACGTTGGCCTGCTGTCTGCCATCTGAAGGTCCTGGCCTTTGCACCAATCCGTCCCTCGTCCCTTTTCCCCCTCCCCTCTTCTATTGTGGTCCTGTGAGCAGAGTTTCCCAGTCCCTGCTGTTGCTTAACCGAAGGCATCCGTCCCTTGTCCCTTCCCCTCCCCCCTGTACCGATCCGTGCAAAGAGGTGATCAACTGGCGGCTGACCTGAGCCTTCCTCCATTGAAGCCCCGTTCCAATGAGTGGCCCTTATGAAGAGTTCTGTGGCAGTGACATTCCTTTAAAGTGTTTTTATATTCAATAAAAATAATCAAGTTTTTACATCACGTCGTTGTCTGGCTTTTGGTGTGTCTTGGTGTAGCTCCTCCGGAGTGGTGGTTGTCCTCGGCCCTAGTGGTGACAATATAATTCCACAACTATATTAGTTTAATCAATGGTAGTCTTCAAACTGTTTTACTCCAGTATGGAGGATGACATGGACAGTTGACAATAAAACATAGGCGAGCAGCCACAATAACTATCCCACCAAGCCAAGGGAAATGCAAACAAGCAAAATATAACAGTTATGCATTTAGAAGAGTTTCATGAAACATAGTCAAAAGTCCTTCACTCACGACCCAGCCTACTCCGCGCTCGAAATGCACACAGAAGATGCTAACGGCAAGAAGGCAGTAGTCTGCAGTTGCACACACAATTCACGGCTTTGGCCAATTTCCAGCACACTCCAAATAGCCAGCGGGGAAACCGGAACCGTTGATCCGAGCTGTGAGACAGGGGAAGGGAAATCAGTTCTAAACAGACACACGTCAGTGCCCAATCATTCGTAAGTAGTAAGAATTTCCACTTTCCTCGATCAGGACAAATAGTTGGATTAAACGTTGGTTAATATCGTAGGCCTCTAGCTGCCAGGAGTCAATCAAGATGGTTGTCACTGCGTGGAGTCATATATCCAAAGGTTCATAGGCACGGAGACAGTCAGGCTTTTCACGTTTGGGGCGTCTGTTGGGGTGAAGGAGCATGCCGTGGAGGGCTGCCTGCTGATTTTTATTCAATGGATCTGCCAATAGCGTTGTACCACTGGCTCATCAGTAATATTGGACGCACCTGTGAACAGAGACTTGCAGATACACATGCACACCTGATAGACATTAACCCACCCTCACAGGTTGTCAAACAGTCAGTGTTCCCCTCCCGTTACATATTCACCAACAATACTTTCTTGCTACCATTGTGAAAAAGAAATATACAAAAATATTTTATTTGAATTACATTTATTTTATGCTAAGTATACTACAAATACATTTACATATTTATGTACTTAATATAATTTCTGCAATTGCAATTTCGCCAGGCCATATCTATATTGAATCTTAATTTTTGTCTGTTTTAGACCCTCCAAATAACGTCTCAGTGTTGATAAGTGGATCTCGTGTAATAGTGGAGGGAGATTCAGTGACTCTGAACTGCATCAGTGACTCAAACCCTCCTGCTCTGAACTTCAGATGGATTAAAGGAGGAACGATTGTAGGATCTGGAAGAATCTACAACATCTCAAAGATCAGCTCTGATGACAGTGGAGAATACAAGTGCAAGTCCACCAATGAACATGGAGAGCAATACTCTGATGCTGTGACTTTAAACGTCATGTGTGAGTTCATGATCATCTGCACATTGTTTTAAATTTCCAAGTTCAGCATTTTCTAATATCTATATAGTGAATTTTGATTTTTAGATCCACCCAGGAACGTCTCAGTGTTGATAAATGGAACTGGTGTAATAGTGGAGGGAGATTCAGTGACTCTGAACTGCATCAGTGACTCAAACCCTCCTGCTCTGAACTTCAGCTGGTTTAAGGAGAATGAACCCTCAGCTGTTGGATCTGGACAGAGTTTCAGTGCAATACAGAGTGGACGCTTCTACTGTCAGGCTCACAATCAACATGGATCTCAGAGATCAGACGCTGTAACTGTCACAGGTGAAGCTTTTATTAACACACTCCTGTATCTTCACATCATTCATCAGTTTGGAGAGTTAATCATGATGATCTTCCTCTTTCAGTTCATCATGTTGCTGGTAGGAATGTGACTGTGATCACAGCGGCATGTGGAGGATTATTCATCATCATCATCATAATATCATTTTTTATGTAAATAAAAGTCTATCAGTAAAGAGTACATAAATATATTTTCAAACTAATTCATAAAGATATTTGATTATTAATTGTATATGAAACAATGAAATTACTTGTTTGTGTTTTTGACAGTAAGAAGAAAAGGATAAACAGAAGATCTGCTATAACTGAGGTGAGATAATCAAAGAACCACAGAATAATATCATTGAAAGAATAAAATGAGCTTTTTTGTAAATTCAGAGATGGTTTTCTTTTTACAGCTGGTCCAATGTGAAATATTGATTTGAGCATAATTATGTTTTACTGTTTGAGTAAGAGACTGTAGAATGACAACACTTTTGAGACTTGATTGACACTTCTGTTCCTAGGGAGATGGCAAAGACTCTTCCTTTAGTGTTACGGCAACAGTTGTGATTAAGTCAGATTACATAATATGTTGGGAAATTATCAGACTGCTCAAACATCTCATGGCAAACTGACAAATACTGAGACGTGAACTCACAGCATTTCTTGTTTTGTGCTGTAAGTCCTTCTCCTTGTTTCCAATCATACTGCATCGCTTAGTTTTAATAAAATCATGCAGAGAAACTGCACGAGCCAATGGATGCTCCGCAGAGAGGAACGAACCTATGGGGCCCTATCTTGCACCCAGCGCAATTGACTTTGTACACCGATGCATGTATCATTCCTATTTTGCACCCGACGCACAGCGGACTTTTCCCTCCACAGACGCACGGCGGTAGATTAGGGAATGAACTTGCGAAAAGAGGAGGCGTGTTCCAGCAAAACCTTCCCTGGTGCTATTTTGCAGTTCCAGAAAACAATTCCGCCACTGACCAGGAAAAACCTAGTCTAAAGTCAGTGGCGCGTTTTCAGTGACGCGTTCAGATGCTATTTTAGGGGGGCATGCTTGGCCATAATGTAGCGTGTGCACAATGCGCATACACTTTGCTTCTCTCATCTACACACAAACGCAGCAGTTCCCATTTTTACAAATCATACATTATTACAAGGAAAAATATTAACATACGAGGGAAATCATTGTGGTTTCCATGAAGATAGGCATAAATCTAGCTTATACGAGAGGTGGAGCGAGAACGTGCACAATGGGACCCGAAAGATGGTGAACTATGCCTGGGCAGAGCGAAGCCAGAGGAAACTGGCTGGAGGCCCGCAGCGGTCCTGACGTGCAAATCGGTCCCTCAGGATAGCTGGCGCTCGCCACGCAGTTTTATCCGGTAAAGCGAATGACTAGAGGCCTCGGGGCCGAAATGATCTCAACCCACTAAGCAAAATGATGTACAAAACACGTCTTTTCAACTTCTTTGTCACAAAAGTCGGACGTTGAAAAGACATCCACTGAGGAGCCAGAATGAAAGTTTTTATGACGTCTTTTTTTTGACGTGTTCTGCACGTCCGATATCTAGACGTTCATCGAACCTTCGTACAAGGTTAAAACTAGTTCAGATGTGGCCATTGTGGACATATTTCAACATAATTTATGGTCTCATTTAGACATTTATTACACATTTACCCAAATTATTATACGCCTGTTTAACCGAAGCTAATTTGAGTGGGTTTCTCCCGTCCCCAATGTCACTTCTCTGTGTTTTACGGCCCTGGCCAGAACGTCGGTCTCCTCGGCTGTGAACCGCTCCTGCAAATCCGCTGTTATAATAGCAATCTGCCATGGAACAAGCGCACCTGCTCTTAAAGGGAATGTGAGATGAAGCCGCGTTCATTGATAACTGATACTTTCAGTACGAGAGCGCAAATCTCGCCTCGCTGCATTATTGGACTGCTTTCTCTGAAGAAAGTGGTGACTCCTCGTTCTCCCGCTGGGCTGAATGAACGGGACTAAGTAAGTGTTACCAGCATCAGGGCTGGGAAATCTGTATGGGTAAGTTGAATGAACCACTCTTCACAGCAAAATCCCCAGTGTTAAATTAACACTGAAAAGTGTGAATTATATAAACTCTGAGCAGAGTGTTAAATGAACACTGGAGCAGTGTTAAAGTTAATGAGCTAATTAAGTGATTAATTGAGAGATGATTGAGCATTATTGAAGACACCTGATGTTAACAAACAGAATCACTGAAGGAGAAAATCACACATTGTAAGTTACCATTATGGAGAATAGTGTTTGCTTTAGTTGGGCTCTTGACCCTTAGATGGTTACTTTAGACTTTGTTTGGCTGCTGTTAGTGAGTTATAACTGCCAGATGAACAAAGAAAAAAAAAAAAATCTGATGGTTATGTTATGACAATCATCATTTGAACTTGATTAGCTTCACTGAACTCATTGAGACCCTTATTTCTGACTTAGATTTATGTTGTTGATTACAGCATAACTGTGATTCTGCATATCTAGAATTTTAGATATAGTACGAAGGATTTCTTTTTTTTTTTTTTTTTTAAGAAAATATTTATTTTAGGCACACACAGACATCAAGATTCAGTCTATGCATCTCAACAATGGTGAGGAGCAGAATATACAATTAGGAAAAGGAAATTACTAAGACAATTCAGTTAATAATTTATTCATACCGCAATGCATGATGGGAGCCATTAATGAGTTGTGATTGGTGGCAGCCAGAGGAAAAGTTATTGTTACCATTGTTGAGATTCACAGGCTGATTATTGATGTCTGTGTTTCTAAATAAATTCATTTAAAAGTCTTTTGATCAGACCAATGTTTATTAATTATTTTGGATTATATTAAAAAGCTGATAATCATATGCTGTGGAGTCACCGAGCTGCTGTACTTATCAAGTTAAACCAAATTACCTCAATAAGTTTCATTTTTCAGATCACAGCATGATTATGTCTAAACATAACCAACACCATCAGATCACATTAGATCTTTGTTCATCTGACTGTTATAAATCAACAACAGCAGACAAGCAAAATCTAAAGTAAACATATAAGGGTCTAGAGCCCAACTAAAGCAAACACTATTCTCCATAATGGTAACTTACAATTTGAGATTTTCTCCTTCAGTGATTCTGCTTGTTAACATCAGGTGTCTTCAGTAATGTTCAATCATCACTAAATTAATCACTTAATTAGCTCATTAACTTTAACACTGCTTCAGTGTTCATTTAACACTCTGCTCAGAGTTTATATAATCCACACTCTCAGTGTTAATTTAACACTGGGGGATTTTGCTGTGTTGCCGGCGGAATACGAGTGAACTGTATCTATAGGTAACGTACTCGGTTACAAGCGTAACCTTGGTTCCCTGAAATAACAGGAACGAGTATTGTGTCACCGGCCGTGCTATCATGCCGTATCGTCGCTTCAGTCGAATGAACCTGATTCCTATGGGCAGAATGCATGCTTATATAGAGGGCTGGCCCTGCCCATTGGCTCGTGCAGTTTAACTGCATGATTTTACTAAAACTGCAGTAAATCGGAGAAAAAGGAGATTTCCCATTGTGTCTAGCCAATGCAGTACTCGTTCCCGTTATCTCAGGGAACCGAGGTTACGCTATAATAACTGAGTATGTTTCCCTGTAGAGCGATGATCCCAGTGCAAACACATGCAGCTCTTAACCTCAAGTCCAGATCATCTGACGAGTGAAATGTTGAAAACTACATGTGCAAAACAGTTTGTTCATTCAAAATGTAGGTAATAATCTCTCTGTCTTTCACACAGTCTGTCTCGGATCCTGCTGTTCACCAGTCCGGCGCTTTTGAATATGAGAATCTGTAGCTCAGTAGCTCTTCAAGTCTTCTCAAGAAGAAACTCTCATCACTCTTACTCCTCAATAGATACTATACAGTCCTTGCATTCAGTCTTTTCAATCTATATTATATGAGCAATCTCACCAACAGTAACCATTGAAGTGTTTGCTTTATTCATGTGCTTTTTAAAAATGTTTGCAGACCTTGTCAAATGTGTTTCCCTTAACAATAACAATACATGCCAAGACGCAGCGCTAAGATGAAGCACAAGTTGAACTTTACTCAACCTTTGTTGCATCATTGGACACGCCCACATCACAACTAACAATGAAAATGAAGAACTTTGTGTGTGAACACACTTTTAGAGTTTCCATTCTGCAGGGAAGTGATGTTTCTCATAGCTTTTGTAGAAAGTAATGGTTTATGTTCATTAATAAATGAGTTTACCACTGTGAGCTGTTGCTTTATTAAAGGACTTGTGTGAGTAAATCATACTCGATAATATATAGTAGGGGTGTAAGAAAAAATCGATACTCTTGAGTATCGCGATATTTTATTTTGCAATACTGTATCGATTTTCAAAAACGCAATATCGATTTTTTAAATTTTTTTTACATTTTTTTAGTTTACGTGCAAAAATATTCATGGTAAGACAGTGGTTCACGTTTATGTTGTGTTTAAATCCCTATCACTAGATGGCTATGCTGAGACGCACCACTAGTGTCCTCGCCTAACATTTTTGCTAGATGTTAACAACGTAGCTGGGCGTTTCTTCAACTAGGGGCACTTTTAGGCTTGTGAAGTTGAATAAAAAAAACTTGTTCAAAAGCCACGTAACACAGTCTCATAAGTTTAAATAATTTGTCTAGTTTTAAGGTCTGTATGAGGACAAACTTAGATTACAAGAGAAATTGTTAATATTTTACATTTTTTCCGACCTGGAATGAACAAATGTCATTTCCACCACATCTCTATATACAGCTGTTATTTAAAAACAGAATAACTTATTTCACTCAAGAATTTCACTCAGGCGTGCACCTGAGACCTGCTGTCAGACTCTCTAAAATGGAGAGTTTGCTCACAGGGTCGCAAGACGACGTAAAGTACATGCATCTGATGAGTTTTATCGAGTTGATGTCAATAGCGCGCGCTCTCTAGGCATTTTCATATTTTGCCGCTATGTGAAAAAATCCAGAAAAATGCGCCGACGCGTTTGTCGACCCCAGAGGATTAACTTTAGCCTAACCATAAATTGTGATTAAAATATATATGATCACTCACATCAAGGCGCCGCTGTGGTGGTGGAGTCCATGCAGAAGCAGCGTTTGGCACTGCGTCGCTTTTCAGCGCGAGCTGTGTGGAGAAGCCCATTTCCACCTCTATTGCGTTGGAAAAGCAATCCCGCGTGAAATGCAGGTTTCACACTCACGGTCTTCCAGGCCAAGTGCATGCAAACACTGGCGCCTAATTTCCAAGTCTGCTGGAAAGCTATGCAGTCCAGCAGTCCTGTCGCAACCAGCAACACTACACCTAAGTACTCCTGCCCACTATACAATACAGATAAATCTACGCTAGCTCGTTCCAAGGGCGTGGTGAGCTCGTACGAGGGGCGTGGTGAGCTGGAACCTGCTTACGTCACCTGCCACCGCTTACGTCACTTGCCACCGCAACATCCAATAGGAAAATTCAACTGCAGTAGCCACCGTTCAACCTTAAGAGGGCAGCACTCAGACGTTTTTACACCATATATTGTAAAATTAAAACACTTTATACCCAAATGTCAAAAAAGTTACTCGAATCAATGAACAGCACTAATAAAGCCCCATTCTTACAGATCATTGACTAAAAAAAGTTGGTTTAGGGTTTAGTTACCCTTTAAATTGTGGATACATTTTTAATGTGTGATGAGAACTTTTTAAATGTTTTTAAAAAATGTGTGTGCTGATGGAAATGACAGGGTGGTGGTGGAAATGACAATGAATTAACGTGAATGTAGAGAAACAGTAATATTTAGAGAAATATTTATTTGAAAAACTCTTAAACTCATCACACTCAGTAAACTCAATTCACAAAGTCAATCTACTCTTGCAATCCATATCAATTGTACTTTGTAATCATAAATGTCATTTCCACCACATGCTGTCATTTCCACCACAGAGGGCAGTGTGGTGGAAATGACATTTCTGTAGTTTTTTGTGAAAAAATGGAAGATAGCTTCACTGATCATCTTTGAATTAATACTCAGCATTTCATGCATGCAAAATACTCTTATTTAACTTAAAAAAATGTACTTTTTAAAAAAAAACCTTGAAGGTACAGCATGTTTCCACTACATGCTGTCATTTCCACCACAGAGGGCAGTGTGGTGGAAATGACTGTGGTGGAAATGACATTTCTGTAGTTTCTTGTGAAAAAATGGAAGATAGCTTCACTGATTAGCTTTGAATTAATACTTAGCATTTCATGTATGCAAAATACTCTTATTTAACTTAAAATTTTTAACTTTTTAAAAACACCCTTGAAGGTACAGCATGTTTGGAAATGACGTATAATAAATATATTAACTGATCAAGCAATATTTACCTTGATTTTTCTTATTTTGTTCTTGATGAAAATTTAAAATTGCCTCCATGTCCAACATGTGCTCTGATGTCTCTGAACATTTCCATAGAAACCACCTAAACAATCTTTCACACAAACTTTTTAAAGGGACATTACAGTGTTGTGGTGGAAATGACACCAATACTGTGCAACAGCTATATTTTGTATAAAAAGTAATGTTGATGGTGGTCTCACATTAAATACTATAATGTATTTTAATTATTTTACTAGTGCTTAATTTAGGTATATTAATAGTTACCAGATAAGTCATACTTTTAAACTGTATTTTCATTGTTGAAGTTAAAAAGTCTGGGTGTGCGACAGGGATAAAACAGTGATTTTGACACCTACAAGGAGGTTGAAAAGTATGAAAAAAATCATAATAGAAAGGTAGTAAAAAGTTTTTAAGGAGGTTTTATTGTTAGTTTGAAAAAGAAAGAGGACTTTGTCCAAAATTATATGTATTTTTAAAAATATGACCAAAGTACATAAAAGTGCCCATAGTCTAAGAATCACCCAGCTATGGCTGAACCCTGTGTAAGACATTCCGTGCTGAAGTGTGGAATCATTTTGGTTTCCAGAGTAAAGAGGGCACTACCGATATCGACAGGAACCATGCAGTTTGTAAATTGTGTCTGGGAAAAATACTCTGGTAATACCATGAATTTGATTGCACATAATGTGTTATGTATTGTGACAGGGGCTATATGTATTTTCTTTTATTATGGCCTACTGGAGCATATAAAAATTTGCTCACTAAGGCCGGCAAGACACTGGCTGCGTGGCGTGAGCATCTCAGCTGCGTGGCGTGTCCGTTTTTATTTCGGCTCCCATGTTAACAGGTTAGAGCTTGCACACTGCCTGCGTGACAGCCGCGCAGAAAAACGCGTGCATGAAATAGAACTGACGCCTATTTTTCACGCGACACGCAAGCGTGTTGGAAGCGTTTCCAGGCAAAATAGAATAGGAAAAGATGTTTATATGTCATTTTGACACGAATACATATTAATAAATGTCATTTTGATGTTTGAAAGTCTCTACACAGCAAAAAGTCCAGTGTTAAATTAACTCTCCTGGGAGTTTATATGGCTCCAGAGTCAGTGTTAAAATATGAGTGTTAAATTAACACTCAAGAGTGTTAAAGTTAATGAGCTAATTAAGTGATTAATTGAGTGATGATTGAGCATTATTGAAGACACCTGATGTTAACAAGCAGAATCACTGAAGGAGAAAATCTATTTTTTTTAAGACACCGTTATGGAGATCAGTGTTTGATTTAGTTGGGCTCTTGACCCTTAAACTGTTAACTTTAGATTTTGTTTGGCTGTTGTATCTGAGTTATAACTCTCAGATGAACAAAGAGAAAAGTTGATCAGGTGGTGTTGGTTATGTTTTGACATAATCATAATTTGACCTGAATCACTGAACTCATTTAGAGTCTAATCTCTGACTTAAATGTATATTGTTGATTACAGCATCACTGTGATTCTACAGCATAAGGTCCAGAATTTTCTAAATAATCTAAAGGATTTCTTTTAGGCACACACAGACATCAAGAATCAGTGTTTGAATCTCAACAATGGTGACAAACAGAATATTCAGTTAGGGAAAGGAAATTACTAGATCATAATTTATTCATACCGCAATGCATGATGGGAGCCATGAATGAGTTGTGATTGGTTGCACTGCAACTTGCTTTATTATTGTCACCATTGTTGAGATTCACAGGCTGATTCTTGATGTCTGTGTGTCCAAATAAAAGCATTTTCTACGTCTTTTTATCAGAACATTTTTTAAGAAATATTTTGGATTATATTGATAATGATGAAAATAATTTGCAGTAGAATCACAGGCTGCTGTATATCAACAAGGTAGACCTAACTCTCTAAATAAGAGTTGATATTCAGGCTAAGTTATGATTGTCAAATCATAACCAACACCACCTGATCACCTTTTCTCTTTGTTCATCTGAGAGTTATAACTCAGATATAACAGCCAAACAAAATCTAAAGTTAATGATTTAAGGGTCAAGAGCCCAACTAAAGCAAACACTGATCTCCATAACGGTGTTTTAAAAATTAGATTTTCTCCTTCAGTGATTCTGCTTGTTAACATCAGGTGTCTTCAATATTGGTCAATTATCACTCAATGAATCACTTAATTAGCTCATTAACTTTAACACTCTTGAGTGTTAATTTAACACTCATATTTTAACACTGACTCTGGAGCCATATAAACTCCCAGGAGAGTTAATTTAACACTGGAGTTTTTGCTGTGTAAGAACATGTGAACCACAATCCCAAACTGGCAGTTTGATTTTCTGTGTACTGAATTGTTTACCTAAAGTAAACCTCTTTGACTTTTATGCACATCATGTCTTTTTTTAAATGTTACTTTTTCTAAAATGATAGTCCTACTTTAAAAAAAATCCCAATATATTGCCTTATGCACAGTATCGAAATATATTGCAATATATTGAATCGCGGCCCATGTATCGTGATACATATCGTATCGCCAGATTCTTGCCAATACACAGCCCTAATATATAGCAGTTTATTAAAGGGTTTAATCTTTATTCCTTTTTAAATAACACATTAAATTATAAAAAGGTACATGGCCATTCAACCTTCTGTTTTGAATGAGTGCTTTAGAGCATGTATCAAACTGGCTTAAATTGTTTCAAACCACGTTTTGCAATTCTGATGCTCTGACGCTAGAAGCCGATGAGCAAACACCTGATCTGAAAATGCTGTGGGTTTTTACACGTCAGGTGTTTAAAAAAAATGAAAACACCCAATATACAGATGTTTCATAGATACTATAAGATATAATCAATAATTACAATTACACAAATCCAACATAAATATTAGATAGGTAAGATAGGTAAGATTAATTACCAGGGTAAGATTCATTTAAAATTAAAACACAAATAAAACACTAATATTAATAATAAAAGACTTCTCTTGTATATTAAGTTCTACAGTCTTTAAAATATCCATCAGTGTGTTGAAGGATTTTTCAGATATTATCAATAAATTGTGTTGTATTATTTAGCTTGTTCCTGGGTCTTATCTTTGCATTTACATGCATTTGACAGATGTCCTCAGAGAAACACTGAAACGGGCGCTCGAGGTCCGCGGCGAAGTCGGCCACCCACCCGACCCCTCTTGAAACACGGACCAAGGAGTCTAAAGCACGCACGAGTCAGAGGGTGTCTATTAGCCCCCACGGTGCAATGAAGGTGAAGGCCGGCGCAAGCCGGCCCGGGTGGGATCCCCCCTCCCCAGAGGGGGTCGCACCACCGGTCCGTCTCACCCGGTCCGCTGGAGAGGTGGAGCGAGAACGTGCACAATGGGACCCGAAAGATGGTGAACTATGCCTGGGCAGGGCGAAGCCAGAGGAAACTGGCTGGAGGCCCGCAGCGGTCCTGACGTGCAAATCGGTCGTCCGACCTGGGTATAGGGGCGAAATGCTAATCGAACCATCTAGTAGCTGGTTCCCTCCGAAGTTTCCCTCAGGATAGCTGGCGCTCGCCGCGCAGTTTTATCCGGTAAAGCGAATGACTAGAGGCCTTGGGGCCGAAATGATCTCAACCTAATCTATCTCCTCCTCATTTCCTTGAATTTGAGACTGTGCATTCTGTATTACAATTCTGGTGACGGATGCACATCTGTCCAACTTGCGTCTCATGTCATGAGCTGGGCTGTCAGTCTTTCGGCATTCATCATAAACACTGTTGAGCTCAGATTCTTCTCTTTGAATACCTTTAATGTGTTCTTGGAGAATATCACTGGGATCTTGTTTGATTACAGATTTTTTAGCCACATTCATCAAAACTTTCCAGCATTCATAAATACTGTCAAAGCGAAGTAATAATCCTTTCACTTTTTCCTTCTGAAATTCCTTTCCCTTTTCTGTTAATGTTCGATCTCTTTCACTTCTACGAGGCTTTGCAGGCTGTACTGCTTGTTGTACAATGATAGACTTCTACACTTTTTCACTTGTTTGTGACATCTTACATTATCTGGGAATTGTAATGCACATACCTCGCTGGCTGCATATAACCAAGAGGTAATGAGTTCACTTGAAAACACCCGGTTCAAAAAACAAAAATGAAAAACATCTTCTTTACTTCTTCGCTCAAAACACGAGTAACTCTTGTAATCCACACATGGAGAATAACTTCTCACCAAATATGTGTTTTTCCTGTTGCACCTTAAAAAGTGTCCGTGTGCAATGCAAAATGTACTTTAGTTCCTAGTTAACATCTACACTCAATATGCATGAATAGATTAAACAATATAAGAAAACATGTTAAATAACAGAAATAATCTGTATGGCAGTTATACTCAGTATGTGATGAATGAACAGTATTGTTCATTCATTCAACAACAATAACAGAAACTACAACTGACTTCAGCCACAGCCTTAAGAAATCAACTGAAATAAATTAAAGGGGTGGTAAAATGTCCTTTTCACAAGATGTAAAATAAATCTCTGATGTCCCCAGAGTGTGTGTGTGAAGTTTTAGCACAAAATACCCCACAGATATTTTTATATAGCATGTTAAAGTTGTCACTTTTTGAGGGTTTGCAAAAACGCACCGTTTTGTGCCTGGCCCTTTAAATGCAAATTAGCTGCTGCCGAGGGTTTCAAGAGCTCGTGTGTGTTAGCAGCTGCGATTACCTCACGCAGACACACTAAAATAACAGAAACTGTTCTGCCTTTAATGTTAAAGCGGAGTCAGACAAAGATGGTTGAGACTCAAGAAGAAGTGACAACATGCAGAATGCAACAGGACGTCTCTGAATGGTTAGTTGATGAATTTATGTAGCTGATGTGGCGTTAACTATCTTCAATTAGCATATTCTGTCATGGTAATCTATAAATCACTCGTATAGGAACTGTTGTTAGATGCACACAGAGTGACTTTCTATTGCATGTGAAAAGATGGATGCTAAAGTTTGAGCTGACTCACAAATGTACTCTTATACAACAACTTTTCCTCTTCTCAACATGGACTGTGTGTTCCCGGGGGCGGGGTTTATGTAAATTTTAGGGTCAGTGATGTCACTAACCCGGGAGGAATGTAGTCCTACCAGCCGTTTGTTGTAGTCCTTTTCTTTAAAAGACTTTACATTGTAGTTTATATACCTTTCAAGGGGGAGGGAATTACATAGAGGTGGCATGTAAAATACTGGAGTCAGCTCGTTACCTGATCTCATCAGCATAACAGTGTCATTCAAATGCATAGATGCTAATTCAATCAGCCTGGCAGTATCACCCATACCTTCACATTATCATAGCTTATACTACAGGGCCGTTGAATGCTTGAATCTGATTGGTTGACGAATGTTCTAAGGTGTGCATTATTTTCAGGGAAACGCACAGCTAAAGTAGTTCCAGGCAGGTCTTGACCGCATTACAGTTCCATATCACTTCGCGTAGTTAACTGTAATAACGGAAAATAGGATACAATTCATAACAAGAAAAAACATTTAGCCCCATGCACTTGATCTGCAATTTTCAATGTCTAGCTACACAATTAATGGAAACATGCAGTTTAATTTGAATAAATAAAGTATATTGTCCTATCTATAATCAATAGAAAATTAAACTGAATATAGGCTAAATAAATGGATAGTCCTGCAGCACGGATTTTTATTGCAGATAATATAAATAAATAATTATTGATAGGCCTACTTGTTAAAGGGCTTAGTGTTTAATTTATTTGGCTAGTCTACTGTCATCTGTCAATAATAGAAAAAAAAAAAAGAATGAACGAATTAATTAAAACAAATTGAATTAATAAATAAATAATAATATTGACACACATGCTTTTCTGTCTCATTATTGCAACATCTCTCTCTAATAACTGCATAAAGCCGAGCCGAGGACACACTTTAAGGCCGGTTATGAATGTAATTTGATGACTGATCATGCCCAAACGCGTGTTCAGCGCGTTCAGTCTGTGTTCAAAGTCGGTGTTTAAAATATGCAGCGATGAAAGCAGTCAGAGAATGTGTCAGCTGGTCGTGTGTCCCAGCATTAGTCTGCTATCAGTGGCTCAAACCTCCGTTACTAGCTCTAAAATGACGTTTTGGAATTAGCAACGGAGGCATGGTATTACATGCGTAAGAAATTAGTCCTACATACAAGAGCGTTTTAATGACAAACACTTTACAAACATCTTGAAATACATAATCTGAACAATGTTTCGAGGTGTGGTAACTGTAGTATAAGCGGAATAATTGACTTCAGGCCGTTGAATTATTAGAAAAATAATGCTCCGCTTCGCGTCGTGACCGCATTACCACCTCGGGTGTGCATTATTTTTCTAATAATTCAACGGCCTGTCGTCAATTATTCCTTACCTTAACTGTCACCGTCCCACAGGTGGGACGTTTGCCCATATATATATTTAGAACAATAATATCTTAGTAAAAACCTAAAGTAATATTGACAAACTATATATCATTTGAAAGCTTACAATCTCTAGTTTTCATATTTGGTGGCTGTTTTTTTAAAACAAATTACAGAGGAGCAGTAATTTATCAATTTGCAACAAGAATATTTCATATTCATTAGGCGTGTTTAGGCCTTTATTTTGAAATAGATATAAACATGAAAAATCACGAAAAATTGGTAGAAACCTCAGTTTGTTTTCATGCCAAGGGTTCAAAAGATAACACCAATTAAATTTTATGAGAAAAAAAGGTCTGAAAAAGTTTAGAATATAAAGAAAAATATTATGGATTCTCGATTTGTGATGCGGCACGCAGCGGCAGCAAGCTATAACGCACATATATGCTCTTTTTATGTTTATTAGAGGTTGAAATCAAATCAAATACTGCCAAAACACCCATACTATTTCTGAATAGGATGTATACTTCATAAATTGTATAAAATTATGGAAATGCATGGTTCAGATCACTCAAAACATATATGAAAATGGAGACGCCCTTATATGGTCAGTAAGGAAGCTGGCTGTCCATCTAGTGAAAAAGTTTGGTACTGCGCCCAAATAAAATCTTACTGAAAGCTCATTTTTTGAGATATCAACCTAAAATTTGGAACAAAACTTGTTTAGATTTTTGGCTTTAATTTTCTAGCAGTTTTAGAGTAAAATATATTTTGTAATATATATATTTTATGTAAAATATAAATAATTTTATTTGTACGTTCTATATTTTCATAAACTCAAACTTATATAACTTTTTTTTTGTTTCACTTTCATAATTTATTTCACTTCTACAATAATCTGGCAAATGTCTTCTTAAAAACAAGACCAACCATATGTCTATATTCCAAAGCATTCTTGAATTACAACCATTTAAAGGAGAACTCTTATCTTCTGCAGTCAGATTCACCCTTGTTCACTCTGAAGGAATCACTCACATTTTCTGTGCACTTGTAATGACACATCAAGGATGTTAAGAGGCTAAAAGCAGGTTTAAAACTTGCCCCACTGAAGTCAACAGGGTGCAAATTTTAAAAATAGAAAAATAGAATAGGCAACACCGATTTTTGTCGTTGTTCTCTGTATTGACAGCACTCCAAATGTACAAAAAAATGAGCTCAATGTTAAAATTGACCGGAGTTCTCCTTTAAGTTTGTATAGTGATTTTTTTGTCTATGTGAAAAAAAAGGGGGGGGGGGGGGGGGGGTGACAGTTAAAGGGTTAACTTGGGACAATGACACTGTTCAGGAGGTACATAAAGACAAAAGGTTAATGTCAGACACTTGGGTTGCTTGACCTAATCTTCTTTGAATCTCATCATCTATGCCTCAAAATGTAAAACACAGCCTACAGAACTTTCTCGGTTTATATACTATTGTATTGGAACCTATATGTAACATTTTATAAATGTGTAATACAACAATCTCATCAGAGGAGGATTAAACAACTCCACAAACAGCATTACCAGCTTCACTTATTACTAACCAGACTGACTTTATTTCTGTCAGACGTCTACAGAAGTTCTTATTGAGAATTAAACCGTTTGATACCTAATAAATAACAATGAAATAATTGTCTTGGCATGTTTTTCATTTACAAACAGTGCTGGTATTTTAGCCATAACCCTTTTCATTATCAAGTCAATTTCCAAGCAACTGGATTATTGCTTGGAAATGTACATAATGAAATGTTTTCCAAAAAAAACCCCACAATATTTATAATACTATATATTATTACCGGATATAAGTAATTAACGGATTCAAAGTTTGCAGCCCCGCCCCGATCTGCAGCCAGGCACAGAGCCAAAGTAAAGCGAGCCGAGAAAAACACCGTAATTGCACCGCAAGGAACGAGGAGTCAAGGTTTATCAAATGCACAATCAAGCAATTATTTTCTTGGTCCTATAGAAACAGGTTAAATATGCATGTTTAAAAACATGCTCATGAGCATCTCTACAGACTGACATAAAGTTTATCCAGTTTAACTTTTGTTTTATTACTTTAGTCTAATGTTGTCTCTGAAGTTGCTCTGTCACTGTGTTTAAACTTTGCTTCCGGTATCAGCTCTATGAAGTTTCATATCCTCATATTAAATATAAATGCTGACCACATAAAAACCCAATGCTGGTTTCAGCCTGTTCATTCGTCATTGAGTGTTGGAGAAACGGGTAAGAGCATCATTTACTAATCAATCTTTACATTCAAATATGTTATAGGGGAGACTGGGGCTAGTTGTCACACAGTCACTATAAGGTTAAAGGTCAAAAGTTCAACTGGGGTTGCATGCTATAACATTACAAAAAGTGTGACAGTGGCTGCAAACCACGTCATGCATGCGTAATGAGTCAAATATTTTATTTCATTTGTTGCTTTTATTATCAACTTATTAAATATAACACCCAGCCTGTATATAATTGCTTCCAGAAAATAATATGTGGGGGTGTTATGGGGGTGCTTTGGTCTTTTTGGGAGTGCTAAAGCCACTGCTAGCCCCCCCCCCACCCCCCCAGCGCCGGCCATGCCCGTCTTTAAACTGTGTCTCTATACAGAAAGTAACTTTTAAAAAGAAATCTACCTTTAGAAATATTCACTGGAGTAAAAGTGTGACAACTAAACCCAGTTTGTATATGTGAACACTGTAGACACACATTTGTACTAATTGTTCTGATTTTTGGAGATAATATGCTGTTGTGGATTTAAATATTTTATATGATTTTTCCAGCTCAGTGAGTAAATATCCTTGTGTTTTTTTTACCTTTAAACTTTTAACTCTTTATGTGATGATTAGATGTGTTTTTTTTTTTTTTTTTTTTTTTTTTTGTAAATATAAGCTTATTACGAAGACCAACATGTGCTGTTTTTCATAGTTGGTGTCATTACTTCTAATAATCTTAACCCACAAGACTATCTTCGTCAACAGCTGGTACGGCTGATGGTGCTCAATTTGATCTGGCCTAAAAGAGGAAGTTAAGGGCTTGTGTGTTTAAATTAACCATTTCTAAACCAGTCGCAATGAGTATGGCTGAAGTTAATTGTTTTAGTTTTCTTAAGTTATATTTGTTTGTTTACTAGGTAATGTACCATAAAAAATACAACAGAATTAAACCATTAAATTTCACAGAAATAAGCCACTGTACACTCTAAAAAGAGATGTGTTAAAAAACAACACACAAGATGTGTTGATGGCATTTTGACACATGTTGTGTAGATTTTTAACACACAATGTGTGTTAAAATGTAACACTGGAAACACTCTAAAAAGAGATGTGTTAAAAAACAACACACAAGATGTGTTGATGGCATTTTGACACAATGTGTGTTAAAATGTAACTCTGGATAGAATAGCACTGGGTGGAGGGCAGTTTTTATGAAAAAAAATTATAGGTATATTTTATATGGTATCCCATAAAATACTCTAAAATAAATAAAGCAATATATTCAAATAAATAAATTAAATCTTAATTCATGAAAACTTAAAGATTAACGGGTGTTTTTTTGCAGCCAATCACATCAGGCCTCTTTTTCAATGTCTTTTTCAAATGCTGCTTTCACTTGTTATTAATAACCAGATTAACTTTATTTCTGTCAGACTCTACAGAAGCTCTTATTGAGAATTACCAGGTTTTGGTGTTGAAGATTCATTGAATGTTTCATTTAAAGTCACCAGAATCATGATTAGTGTCAGCTTTATTTGGGCTCTTGACCCCTTGACTCTTTAACATTAGTTTTCTCTGATTGCTGTAAATGTGTATTTAATTTAACACATTTGAAACAGCAGAAATAAACATGAGAAAAATATGCTCCGATGATAATATTATCATTATGAACATGTAAAATTGTTCAGCTGAAGCTCAGAAAGAGTTTAATATTTGAAAAATGAGTGTAATACATAATAGATTAGCATAATGCACTTAGCTTAAAATTAATTAATAAATACACAGTTCGAACAGAATCTTACAGTCTAAGGTATCAAACAGACATCAAGAATCAGCACATGAATCTCAACAATGGTGACAAACAAAATGCTTCATGCCGCAATGCATGCTGGGTGCCACAATAGTGCAAATCTCATCCATGACTCCCAGCATGCATTGCGGCATGAAGCTTTTCATTTGTCACCATTGTTGAGATTCATACGCTGATTCTTGATGTCTGTGTTTGACTAGTTTCTGCTACAGATTAAAATTTTCAGAAAACATTTATTTTATTATTCTGCAGTGCTGGACAGCATGATGTAGTGTCACAAGATTGTTATAACTAACAGCACATAAATAAATTAAACGTGCACCATCCATTTACTCATAAACTTGATCAGATCAGCACTTGTTGATTATGACATCATCAAGAAACATCTGATCATATTTTCTCTCGCCATAACAAATGTATTTTATTAAAATACAGTTAAAGCAGCCAGAGAAAAACTAAAAGAAGAGTCAAGGGTCAAGAGCTCAAATAAAGGAGCCATTAATCACGATTCTTGTGACTTCAAATAAACATTCAGTGAAACATCAACATCTAAACCTCAGTTAATTCTCAATAAGAGCTTGTCTATGTAGATTCATGATGTCTAAACCATCCAGCTAATAAAATGTCCAAACAAACTCTTTATTAAACGTCATTGGACTCCATAAACACAAGTTAACAATACGTTTCAGTTTTCATCCAAACACTCAGTTGTAAAAACACAGGAAGTAACTCTGGCAAATACACACCGACTACAGTCACATGTGACACATATCTGACACAAGTTGTGTAACTATAACACATTAGTGTGTAAAAGGTTTCAACACACTTCTGTGTAAGAGGAATAACACATTAGTTGTGTTAAAGGTAATACAAAATGTGTAGTCCTTATAAACACAGAGATGTGTTAAGAATCGACACAGGTTGTGTGTTAAATTTGACACAACATGTGTTGTCCCTGAGCACACTCACTACATGTGTTAAAACTGACACAATATGTGTTAAAATCTACACAACATGTGTTAAAATCTACACAACATGTGTTGTCCCTGAGCACACACACAACATGTGTCATTTTTAACAACTCTTTTTACAGGTTGTGTTGTTTTCAACTCATCATTTTGAGTGCCGACACTCACCATCACTGTGAATGGTATGCAGTGTTTGCTATGTTCTCAAACAAACAGGACAGTGTAAATACAAGTTATTTATATACAATATTTTGTCAGCTGCTTCATTTTAAAGGACAAGTTCGGTATTTTACACTTAAAGCCCTGTTTACAGATCGTTTCTGATGAAATAGAACGGTTAAGATTAAAATGTGGACACATGCTGCTGTCCCGAGAATTTTAGGTTTATTTCGCTTTCCCCCCCACCTACACAATGGCAGCCTATGGGCACTGGAACAATCCTTCATAAAACGCATTAAACTTTCGTTTACAAAGACGTGAAACTCACCGAGTGGTCAGGGGTGTCCACTGATATGCTCACAAAAAAATCGCTGAAAAAGATGCTTTCCAACAGGTGTTTTACCATTCGTTGTAAAACTGTGGACCTATTTTTCCAAACGTCTCACACCCGTAGATTCTTCCGTTGAGAGCTTGAATAATAAACACTCCAGCCCAGTTGGTGGCGATAATGCACCTTTGCCAATTACAAGCAAACCACTGGCATTTCACTGAATACACAGAAGAAGCAGAAGAAGAAGCGGCGGAGTAATACCGTACCGCACACAGCCCATCCAATTCAAGTCAATGGAGGAGACAAAAACTACGATAAAACCTGTTGGAAAGCATCTTTTGCAGCGATTTTTGTGTGAGCATATCAGTGAACACCCCTGACCACTCGGTGAGTTTCACGTCTTTGTAATCGAAAGTTTAATGCGTTTTAGGAAGGATTGTTCCAGTGCCCATAGGCTGCCATTGTGTAGGTGGGGGGGAGAAGCGAAATAAACCTAAAATTCTCGGGACAGCAGCATGTGTCCACATTTTTATCTCAACCGTTCTATTTCATCAGAAACGATCTGTAAACAGGGCTTTAAGTGTAAAATACCGAACTTGTCCTTTAATAAAATTCAAAGTGCAAACTCGGTTAACCTTTATTTCTTCATGAACTTTTGTCAAAAGCAGCATTATCAATTAGGGGTTGAAGCGTGAATAACTGAATAATGTCCAGTACAGTGAGTCTGTCCAGTCATTGAGCTTGAAACATTGTCTTGTACTTTGTGTGCACATGCATTCTGTACTCGACTATTGATTAAACGGTTAATATTTTTGCATCTGGCCCTTTCGCTTTATTTTTTAAAATGACACAATTTGTGTGTTAAAATGACTTACACATTTATTGTGTTAAATTTGACACAACATGTGTTGTCCCTGAGCACACTCACCACATGTGTTAAAACTGACACAACATGTGTCATTTTTAACACATCTCTTTTTAGAGTGTACATTTGTTGTAGGTGTTGCTATGGTAATGTCGGTAACGCTTTAGATTACAGCCCGGAAAGTAGGCTATACTGCGTAATTAAATCGATTTTACAGTGTAACTTTCGGTAATTATAGTGTACCTATAAAGTATTTACATGTAAGTATAAGGGAACAATATGTAAAGTTTGGGGAATAAAGTGGTAACAACCAGGAGAATAATACTTATTCTACTATTATCATACAACAATCTTTCATTTGGGAGCAATTTAGCGAGAACATACACTGCATACCTTTTTGTAATAATGGTGTACCAATACATACTGTATAGGCTTTTTAAAAATTAAAAGGTACATATTTATGCATTTATAAAGTAATCTTTTTAACAAAAGTGCACTGAAAACTAAAACAATTGCAACTTTTGCTTAAATATTGGGGAAAGATACTCTTGTTTCATGTAGTGATGCTTGTTACCCTCTTGTTACAAGGTAAGTCTACAGTAAAAATACATACACAATCTTATATCACTGACTCGGAAATCTTTATCCGAAAAACAACTTAATTCAAAACAGATTTACAACACTTCTTTTTTGTTTAAAAGTGTTTTTTTTTTTCTTTTAAATCAACAACTCATTTCAAATGCTTAAGTTTTGACAGAAAGTGGCACGTTTTGTCCCCCCTTTTATCCTCTTGCTTGGCTTCTTCCTTGTGTTCCTCTTTTCTTTTCTTTTTTTCACTGATGAATCTGAAGAAGAAATCATGTATCTTGCTATTCTGCATTATGTATGAAAAGAAAATCCAGTACACCCAGAAATACATCCTCACCATTTACTCATCTTTTACCCTCATGCCATCCAAGATGTATATGACTTTCCTTCCTCAGATTAACACAAATTAACATTTTTAGAAAAATAAAAAATACATCTCTGCACTGTAAAAAATTTCTAACCCTCCCAAATCAAAAATTTCAAGTGACCGATAACATCTAAATTTTTCAATTGGCCCAAGTTAAATTCTGTAAATTATAAAATTAAATTTACAGATTTTCACTTGGGCCAATTGAAAAATGTAGATGTTATCGGTCACTTGAAATTTTTGATTTGGGAGGGTTAGAAATTTTTTACAGTGTGGGAATATACACTGTTAGACGTTACCAGTTTTTTTTTTTTTTTTACAGTAAAATACTGGCAACACTGTTGCCAGTAATTTACTGTTAATTGTACAGTTCTTTACTGTAATCTACAGTATGTTACTGTAAAAAATGCACTAAATTAAAACTCGAGTTTACTCATTTCACTTGCAGAAGTTGAGATGTTTAATTGAAAATGTTTGGTTTTAAGTTACCATGGAGATCAGTGTTTGCTTTAGTTGGGTTCTGGACTCTTGACTTTTTTACATTAGTTTCTCTCTTGCTGTTTGAACTGTGATTTTGCAGGTCACACTTATAACTCATCAATAATGGCAATATTTGTTTTTATTATTTTTTCTTTTTCATGCAGCAGTGCATGCTGGGAGTTTTATACTATCCTGGAACCCAGCATGCATTGTGACACGAGACTTTTGATTGTCACCATTGTTGAGATTCATGTGCTGATTGTTGATGTCTGTGTGTGTCTGAGTTAAGCAGGAGTTCAAAATGTTTTAATCCACTATATGATTTCAATATCCTTCAGAATAACTGGTTACAGAAATGTTTCTTTATTTCATGTTTTAGATTAACAGATATACTATACATATTAAATACCCATACATTTAAAGCTTATGTACCAGATGTGATCAGAGATTCAGACATGTCCAGGATGATTATGGCATCATCACTACAGCCTGAACACCTGATCATCTTCCTCTTGGCTCTTTCTTGCCATAACAAATGTGTTTTATAAGCTCACTGTTAAAGCAGCCAGAGAGAAACTCATGTTATAAAGTCAAGGGTCAAGAGCCCAACTAAAGCAAATACTGATCTCCATCATGGTGACTACAAACTTTATTATTTTCAATAAAATATCTAAAATAAATATCTGTTAATACTCAACAAGAACTTTTGTACATGTATGAAAGAAATAATGTTAAACTGGTTTCACACTCGGTGTTGCTGGAAGTCAGTTGTAGTTTTTGTGTTTCTCTTTTTTCTGTTCTTGTTTCTCTGTCCTTCAGTGATTCTGCTTATCAGGTGTTCATCAGTTTCTCAATTCACTCACTTCTTTTCATTCACCCTGTCAAGTGGACTATATTAGTGAACTAATGTAGTTAATTCAATAGACTGTGAATTAACAGCACTCAAAATCGACACTCAGAGGCTGTTTTCCCAATCACACCCTATACCCTCATTCCCAGTGTCAATTGCGCTGGGCGCAAGATAGGGCCCTTAGACTGACCGTGTGAATGTAGCTAATGTGACACCATCCACTCTTACTCAAGACATGTTCCAAAAACAGAAAATGTTTCCATTTACTCAGGAACAGAAAGAAAGAGTAAAGACTTCTTTTTTTTTTTTTTATCAATAAATTATCATTCTCTAAATCAGAATTGTGTATTATTTGCACTCAGCAAAAATTAACTCTGCTCAGAGAACATTTGGTCCCTCTCTACAGAGAGTTAAAATAACTCTGAATCAGAGTCTAATTTAACTCTGGGGATTTTGTGATGATTTGACATACTGATAACCATGGCAACTGATGTCAAGTTCTACTCTTGTTCAACTTCCAAAGGACACAAGGACGACTCAAATTTCCGACTCAATCACTTTTATTTTTCTTTTGGCTTTGTCAGTTGATTGGTCTGTTCAATGAATTAGGTTGTAAACCTTTAAAGACAGAGAACAAAAGTTACCATTTTAATGAAACATTTTAGTTAAACATTCTTAATGAATTGTAAATGAGTTTAAACGTTTAATTAAACATTTTAAATCAATTTTATGATGAATTACCCACTTAAGCCTTTTACATGGAATAAAGAACCCATTTAACAAATAATCAGTGAAGTCTGTGCTACAATGTGTTCCTTAACCCAGCAGTTAAATATAGCTCAAACATATTAAAGGGCACCTATTATGTAAAATTCACTTTTACATGGTGTTTGAACATAAATGTGTGTTGGCAGTGTGTGAGCAAAACCACCCTAATGATACAAATCTACCCAGTTTTTTTTTTACAATCTCAATAAATTATAAGCACTGTCTCAGAATGAGCTGTTCTAAGATTCGGCGCAATGTGACGTAGAATTGCGCAAGCCCCAACGACGTGGTTTGATTGACACTGTGGTTACCCCGCCCTCTGTGATCTGTACACCATCGCCATTGTTTCAACGACAGCCGGTAATGTCTCCTATGAAATGTAGGTGTTCTGTTGTGGGATGTAAGAATGGACATAGTCTTCACTGACATCAGAGCCACTGAAAACACAGCGGATGGATTTTATTTATGAAGAAAAGGCGCCACTTAAACTTCCTAAATACGTTTATGTTTGCGAGAATCATTTTCTGACTGACTGTTTAGTGAACGAGGGTCAAAGTTAATCCAAGTGTGGATCGTTGCCTACTGTTCGCGATCCAACGTCACCTCCAGAAGAAGTAAGTGTATTTTATGATTTTTGAATAGTCATTTCAATCGATGTCAGCAAGTTCAACAACAATGCGTCTAAAGCTATTTATTGCCGTCGTCATAGGATGTCTCAACAAACAACGTAAGACAGTTTTATGTCACGTATCATTTTTTGCAGCAATTAAAAAAGTAAATAAATTAATACCTGCTTTATCTCCATAGACAGTATATAAACGTCTATCTCCCTGCAGCATATGTTAACTGGTTCTGTATAACCATCTTCTCACATTTGCCACATAAGAACCTGTACGACAAGTAATGGCAACAGCACCCCTCCCATAAATAATTTCGTTTGTACTTAGCAAATGTTATCACAGTATGTGTGTGTGTAGTTTCAAAAAATTGCGCGAAAGTTATCACAATGTGTGTGTGTGTGTGTGTGTGTGTGTGTGTGTGTGTGTGTGTTGCACATCCATAATTGCAAAGGGGACGCGATTAAAACTCTATAAGTACATACATGTATCAAATAACCATTCCGAGACGTCTTGGTCCATTCTCATTTGTGATTCTTCTGCCGAGTCTCTTCATCATCTGGGTCCAGCAGGGCGGGGATATGCAGCTCATTTACATTTAAGGTGGTACACACCAAAACAGCTCTTTTTAAAACAGGCCCCAAAAATGACATTTTCAAATGGTTATAATAAATTAACTGTGGGGTATTTTGTGCTGTAACTTCACAAATACATTCTGGGGACACCCAAGACCAATATTACATCTTGTAAAAAGGGGCATAATAGGTGCCCTTTAAGCAGCATTTAGAACACCATGAAAGTAAATAAAACATTTCACCGACCACTGGTGTCTTTGGACTGAACCTACGAGTGAACTTGGAGTGTCTTCTCTGTGAAGTTTGTTTGTCGGAATGACTAAGGACCTCCATGTCTTCACAGGTGCTCCAAATCAGAGACAATATGATCAGGTGACAAGCAGCCAGTTTTTTTATAAATAAATAAATAAAGATGATTAACAGAATAACAGATACATTTAAAATTATCTGAGAGTTGCATAATTATATTATTAGATAAGTAAATAATATTAGCATGTACTTAGAATTATAAATAATTATTTAATTATTATTATTTTTTTATTTTTTTTCAAATAGTTAAATACAATTAGTAAAGGGTTAAAAGGAGTGTGATCCAATTGTTTGCTTTGGAGTTAAATTGCTACCAAGAATCCTGAAATTATTGATACTGGTCTTGATACTGATTAATGAAATCACTTATTAGTTATACTAATTAAGTATTAACGCTGTTGCATGATTATTTGTAGAAGTTATGACTTGTAATCTCGTAAGTTTCCCATGTACATTATGCTATTGCTACGGTGGTGCAAGGAGCCGTTGCTTACACACTTTGAGCACTGTATCTAATTTCAGAAGCGCCTTCAGTGATCTGATTCTGGAATCAATCCTGATTATATTGGTGATCTTGCAGTGATGTCAGTCAGAATGGCTCCTCCTCTTCCTCTGATACTTCTTCTTATGATTCTCGCATTCCACGGTGAGCTACAAGTTCATTTTAACTTTTGTCAATCATTCTTTTGAACCCCCTTTCACATTTTTTGTATGAATCAAAAATATTATATTAAGCAAATTTTAGTCTTTAGTAAAAACTAAAGTTCAGCTAAATGTTTCATTGTTTCCCCCAAACTAAAACGTACCAAGATAAAAATAAATAAATAAATGTACAAGTTATGTGCTTTACATCACTGACTATTATTTCAATTGTGTTGCAATGTTAACAGTTCATGTGTTCCAGGGAAAAAGAACAGCGTAAAGATTTGGAACAACATGAGGGTAATTGTAAAACATTTTTTTTTGTGTGTGTAAACTATCCCTATAATCTGTGTTTCAGCGGTTTCTGATGCTGATTGGGGTGTGAGTTACAGTCCTTCACACATCTGTGCACTAAAGGACTCAACAGTGATAATGAGATGCACTTATACATACCCTACTGGACATCAGATCATGAAAGTGTTCTGGACCAAAACACTGGTAATAGATTACGAAGAGCCTCCAGATCTGTCTGAGGATCCTGAATACAGTCAGAGGCTTCAGTATCTGGGAGATAAACAGCAGAACTGCACCGTCAGACTGAGTCATGTGACACTGAAGGATGAAGACATTTACTATTTCAGATTCATCACTGATACAGACAAATGGATTGGTAAACCTGGAGTGACTCTTACTGTCACAGGTGACTATGATGAGGTTTATCTCTTCTTCTGTGCATTATGTTGAATAATAATCAGTGTATGACAGCAGCACTAGATATAATGTGTGTGTTGTGTTCAGATCTTCAGGTGGAGTCTCCTAAGAGAGTGACAGAGGGAGATTCAGTCACTCTGAGATGTAAAAGCAGCTGTGCTCTGACTGACAGAGCAACATTCATCTGGTACAGAAACTCACAGCCATTAACTGAGAGAAGAGACAGAAACAATGAACTCCTGCTGCAGTCAGTCAGAAGAGAGGATTCAGGCAGATATAGCTGTGCTGTAGACGGACACACTCACATCTCTCCTGCTGTTCAGCTCAATGTCACGTGTGAGTATGTGTTTTATGTACTTCAGTGTTTTATTTAGTGATGCATTTTCCTTGACGATTCACCCCTACTAGTCATAAGTTTTAAATGTAAGAACTGATTTTCCTGCTAAAACAAAAGCTGAGATAAAATTCACCGTACATTAAAGCAATAAAGCAATAAAATGCACCCTGGACAGAAGAACGCAAAGAAAGAGCACAGGACATTGTCTTGTCCAAACTTTTCTTCTTCCTTATGTCTGCATCCCCCTCTCCCTCCCCTTCCTCTCCCCCTGAGTCAAGTCACCAAAATTTCACTAAGAATGTCTATATATCACATAATGATGTATCTTGTGAATCTATTGTTTTGCCTTTTCATGTTTGGTATCATTTTAAATGTCTCGGTGCGATGACTCCAAGTGAGTAGATAAATCCACGTGTTAATCCTGAAACACAGAACAAGACACAGAAGAACATGCAGACATTAAACAAGAAGCATGATAAAATTCACTCCAGGAGAGAACAGAATTCCCGCCCCAGTTCATAGCCAGCCAGGGATGACCAAGCACCACAGGAGTAGAAGGAGTGTCAATCAATAGAAAGTCAATGTTCTCTGAATGATTACCAGAAGTGACCAGTCTTAAGGTGACAGTAGAGTGTGTGACGGAGGGTAAAAGTTGACCATTAAGTGCAACCACAGAAATGGGCTTGGAGGGCACCACCACTGGTATCTGAACTCCACAAACTTAATTTGAACTTTTGTCAATCATCCTTTTGAACCCCCTGTAGCGACTGCGAGGATGAACCAAACACAAACTAATCTTCTTCCAGAAGATTAATTCAAACTTTCCACTTCCCGCCGAACAAAGGGGAAGATTTGTTCAGAACTTATCATCATCATCATCAATCTTGCCATCGGGTCCAGGCGCCACCAGTCTGGCTATTTAAAAGAGCCCCCCCAGCACTATGCAAACTTCAAAGCGATGAGCCCCAATAACGAAATAACTGGTCAATGCTAGATTTGTTGCCGAATACTGATTGGTTAAGAGAATGACAGAGACCAAGGTCCCACGAGAGATGAACAAAACAGATTTCAGCAGGAACTATCCATGACCTCAGATTGGAATGTCTTAAACCCGATAAACTTTACACACCAAGAGACTTTACATATCAAAATCCATAAAACTCATCCCAGAACAATTCTTGACTGACCTATAATCAAACACAATTGAAGCTTCTAGGTGATTTTGTTCAAACATAATCCCACACAGAGTCTTCACATTCCAGACTCAAATCACCAAACCCAGAGCCATAAATCACCCACAGGCTCCAGAGAGTCTGCTAACCAAAGACTTTTTATTGGTTAACTAAAGGAAGAACGTTGTCAACCATTGATAGTTTTGCAAGACGGATCGATTCAGAGATGGTACGAACACAACTAGCAAGATGGCTGGAATTAAATCTGTGTAAAATGTTTCGTATTCTGATAATTAGAAATCATGTCTAAACTGGTGCATCTGGTCTCCGCTTAAAGCTAGAGAACCGACACCCCCCCCCAGGGACGACATGATTTACGACTTTGCAAACAAAGCAGCAGTCAGACTTCCAAATCCTTTTCAGATAAAAAAACCTTTAAAACCCAACGCAGGGCGTCAGTAAAGCGCGCAGAACAAAGATGAAGATAAAAAACCAGACAGACAAGTAACCATGTAGATGCGAAGAGACAAAGAACCCAAATTAAGATCAGAAGAACGGGTTCAACAGCTTTATTCAAGCCATCTTACTACTCTCGTCTCAATTTTCTTTCTTTTCTGGGTTTTCCTTTCTTTTCCGTTGTGAGTCTCGGTTCTAAGTTAAGTTTTGCGGCAAAGTTTCGGTCCACGTTTCTTCTGCAAAGCCAGCTTCAAACAAAGACTTCCATCCACCCTCTCTAGAACTCCCAGGAGCAGAGCGATCGGGGGAAATGCATACAAACGCAGCCTCAGCCACGTCTGTACCATGGCATCCAACTCCAGTAGGGCTGGATGTGTGAGGGAGAACCACAGTGGACAGTGAGTCGTCTCTCGAGACGCGAATAGATCCACTTCCACTGGGCCGAACCTCTGACATATTGACTCCACCACCTCGGGATGGAGTCTCCATTCCCCGGGCCTCAGCCCCTGCCTCGACAGGATGTCTGCTCCCTGATTCTGTTTCCCTGGGATGTATGTTGCTCGGAGAGACAACAATTTCCCCTGGGACCACAGGAGGATCTGATGTGCCAGTCTGCATAGAGGGCGAGCCCTCAGACCCCCTTGATGGTTTATATAGGCCACCACCGACATATTGTCCGTCCTCACAAGGACGTGATGACCCTTGAGATCCGGCAGGAAGCTCCTCAGAGCTCGGAACACCGGCAACATTTCCAGGCAGTTTATATGCCAGGAGGAATGATGGTCCTGCCATAGACCTCTCGTAAAGCGGCCGTCCATGACCGCGCCCCAGCCCGTGAGGGAGGCATCTGTCGAGGCGGCTTTCCGACGACATGACGCTCCCAGCACGGGACCTTGGGACAGAAACCAAGCTTTCTTCCACATAGATAGGGAACAAAGGCATCTGCGCGTAACCCTGATCATGCGAAATGGGTTTCCCCTCGGGGAGAACCCCTTGGTTTTTGTATGCAGACTAGCACCAGCCCGACCCGCAGCCATATAAGCCCTGCCCACCAACGATGATGTTTCACGACACGGTTTAGTGGGCAGCACCAGGGTTTTTAGGGATGATGCAGACTCGGGGGCTAAATAGGTGGCAAGCGGCTGTTCCACCCGAGGCATCATCCCATAACCGTTCTATCGCGCCCCCAAGATGTTACTGAAGTTCAAAACAGGGGGGTTGGACACGCGAGATGAGTGTGGATTTTTCCACGATTTACACAACTCATTATGCAAATCGGGAAAGAACGGTCCAACTTGCTTTTTACTAGCGCTTCCTGCCTCTCATGTGGCCACGAGAGACAACCTCCACCAGCTCATCATATGCGGGGACATGGGGTGGCGAGTCATCCCCAAAATCCCCGCCTTCGATGCTGAGCACGTCTACTTCCTCGGAAGCAGACAGCTCAAGCATCGGGCTCTCCACTCGTGCGGAAGAAGCCACAGAGCGGGCTTCCACACGAGGAGAGAGAGCATCGGAACTGTTGGATGAATCACGAGAGCGTGCCTCGGCAGTCTTGGGATCCCCTGCCAGATCCATCTGCGAGCCCCATGAAGAGCATTGCCGCGCCACCTCAGCGAACGCGGGTCCCGCACCACGAGGCTCACGAGCCTGGCCATCTTCATCAAAAATTGTCAGACGAGAGCGCAGCACACGGATTGTTAATTTTTCACAATCCTCGCAAGCAGCCCCCCTCGAGAGCTGCCTGCACATGCTGCGCTCCCAAACAGTGTACACACAGTTGGTGTGTGTCCCCACCCGTGATATAACGTGGGCAGGGATGCACACACCTCCTGTAACTGCTTTTACTCGCCATATTTATATATAAATGCTTGTGACTTGTGACAAACAACACCAAATAGGACATACAAGAACAGAGAGCGCTTGCTGAAGAACAGAAAGCTATCTCTGTTGTGTGCCGGCGTCCTTTTGTATTGACATTACGTCATGACGCAACACCAATCAGGATAGGTTTAGTTTAGTTCATACTTCAGAGGCGCTACGCTGAGTGGCGTTCCCCCCAAACTGTCATTCGACGCAGTTTGAGTTCCCTCGAAAGGGAACTAAAGTTCAGCTAAATGTTTCATTGTTTCTCCCAAACTAAAACATACCAAGATAAAATAAATGAATGTACAAGTTATGTGCTGTACATCACTAACTATTATTTCAATTGCGTTGCAATGTTAACAGTTCATGTGTTCCAGGGAAAAAGAACAGCGTAAAGATTTTGAACAACATGAGGGTAATTGTAAAACATTTTATTCTGTGTGTGTAAACTATCCCTATAATCTGTGTTTCAGGTGTTTCTGATGCTGAGTGGGGTGTGAGTTACAGTCCTTCACACATCTGTGCACTAAAGGACTCAACAGTGATAATGAGATGCACTTATAAATACCCTACTGACCATCAGATCATGAAAGTGTTCTGGACCAAAGCACTGGTAATAGATTACGAAGAGCCTCCAGATCTGTCTGAGGACCCTGAATACAGTCAGAGGCTTCAGTATCTGGGAGATCAACAGCAGAACTGCACCGTCAGACTGAGTCATGTGACACTGAAGGATGAAGACATGTACTATTTCAGATTCATCACTGATAAACCTGATGGAAACTGGACTGGTGAATCAGGAGTCACTCTTACTGTCACAGGTGAGTTTGATGAGGTTTATCTCTTCTTCTGTGCATTATGTTGAATAATAATCAGTGTATGACAGCAGCACTAGATATAATGTGTGTGTTGTGTTCAGATCTTCAGGTGGAGTCTCCTAAGAGAGTGACAGAGGGAGATTCAGTCACTCTGAGATGTAAAAGCAGCTGCGCTCTGACTGACAGAGCAACATTCATCTGGTACAGAAACTCACAGCCATTAACTGAGAGAAGAGACAGAAACAATGAACTCCTGCTGCAGTCAGTCAGAAGAGAGGATTCAGGCAGATATAGCTGTGCTGTAGACGGACACACTCACATCTCTCCTGCTGTTCAGCTCAATGTCATGTGTGAGTATGTGTTGTATGTACTTCAGTGTTTTATTTAGTGATGTATTTTCCTTGACGATTCACCCCTGCTGGTCATAAGTTTTACATGTAAGAACTGATTTTCCTGCTAAAACAAAAGCTGAGATAAAATTCACCGTACAATAAAGCAATAAAGCATTAAAATGCACCCTGGACAGAATATCGCAATGAAAGAGCACAGGACATTGTCTTGTCCAAACTTTTCTTCTTCCTTATGTCTGCATCCCCCTCTCCCTCCTCCCTTCCTCTCCCTTAAAGTCACCAAAAGTTCACTAAGAATGTCTATATGTCACATAACAATGCATCTTGTGAATCTATTGTTTTTCCTTTTCATGTTTGGTATAATTTTAAATGTCTCAGTGTGATTGGTAAAATGGTCTTAATTTCATTGCAGTCATTGGTATTATGAGAAAGATTGAGAACTTAGGAGAATCCTGTTCTTCTCTCTGGGTGATGTCTCTTCAAGATATCTGATAATTCTCCCCTCTCCCCCAAAACCAGGAGTTACCCCCTGGGGTACATGAACTGACCCAAACCAACTCTAAAAAATATTGGTATAACCCTTTTGTTATGGTCTGGGTATTTAACCCTCTGAGGTCTGAGCTGTTTTCTGGGCCCTGGAGGTGTTCTGACATGCTCTGACATTTGTGCTTATTTCTGTTACTTGTGACATTTTCATGGCTAAAGTCTGATTACACTGTATTCAGCACAAACTCTGCTACAATAATATATCAGCAGCATGTGTGTAAAAGTTTGTAGTTTTGAGATAATAACATTTATGCGTGGTTTGTGAAAAAACAAAAAACAATTGTCACTGAAATAAGCTCATGAAACCCATACTGATTATTTCTTCATAAGACTTTTGAAAATTGTATGACGTAGCCTAGAATATTTGCTTCAAAACTATGTGAAAATCACCCTGACTGCTCATTCAGAGAAGACAATATATTGATTTAAAAATTTTACGACGTGTTTTGTGTGAAAAAGCCTTATGCGGGAGCTCATTAATATGTAAGCTTTTCTCACCTGAGAAAGACAAAGAACCTCCCCTAACGGCCCTATTAGGAGCTATCAGGCCCTATCATTCTGAGCAACCTTGCACAAAGAATGAGGAGATTTAAAAAAGAATGGCTTTTAGATTGTTTTTAATTTATTTACAACACAACATAATCCAAAGATACACAAATGACAAAAAAAAAACACATTATTTAACACACTGAACTAAAGACAGAGACTTGAACTGTCACACACCTTTGTGCCATTCCTGAAACATAGTACATACCTTTCATTTCCATGGTGTTTGATTTTTCACTTTAGCATGTTCATGGATGGAGACTTATGTGAATGTTGAAGTCAGCAGGACTTATTCAGTGGCATCTTGTTCCTCTAAAAACAACAACAACAACAAAACAGCTGTGAAGATTCTGATATCAAGAGAAATTATGCTGCACAATTTGGGGAATACATTTTAGATTTTTCAGGTTAAAATAGCTTTTTAAAATGTACAGAATACACACACACACACACACACACACATATATATATATATATATATATATATATATATATATATATATATTAGCCTACTTTTACCATGCTGTTTTTTATAATATAATATAAAAACATCCTCGTGTCGAACATGTATACAAGCACTGAAAGGTTGCCTACCAGTTCACATTTCATGTTTCTGTCTATATATAGGCCTACATGTAGGCTACATATATGACATTAGGCTTAGTTCATGTTTTTACTCCAAACTCATTTCATAACATACATTTTAATCTGGCACGACCAGTTTAACATGTCTTACCTTAAAAATCGTCTCATCTTCAAATCGCGTTCTTCTGAGGTAAATCCGAGGTAAATTCAAGGTAAACAGCACAGCACAGCACAGCTTACATTCGTCCAAACTCGATGAAAGCAGAGAGGAGTAAGTTACGAAGTCTCTGCTTCTTTGTTTTGAGGTGATGAGGGCGTTTACAGGTCTGCGTTTCTCCGCATGGATCATTTGCATGTCAATCGCTCGTGCGCGCGTGGGTGTGGTCACATTATAGTTAATTAGGACGCGTTTGAGAAACTGTACATGCCGCTGCTTTGGTATGGATTACTTAAAAATATAATATTTGTTTTTTATATAATTTACATACTTTAAAAATAGAGATTCCAAGCGTTGTATAGACATGCGTTTTAAGTCTGTGTGACAAACATTCGCTGAGTAACAGGTCATTTTCTGTCGCGTTTCAGAATGAGTTTCACATTGAGAGAGACGGCAGAACGCGCATCATGTTTATTTTCTTTGTTTTACGGAAAACACAACATTTTGTTTTTATTATGAGTGTACACAAATAAAAGAAGACATTTAACAGCTTTGAATGATGTCCAACACAAGTATGTAAAATCAAAATCAACAGAGTATTTTGCACTGATAAAAAAAAAAACGAGCAGATCACGCCGGCGTGATTGCCGACCTCAGGGGGTTAAGGGGAAGTGGCAGAGCAGACTTTGGGAACCTGTAACCAGGAATAACCCCCATGCAGTGCTGTGTCAGTGTTTTCTCAAGTCTTACACTTGAAACACACTCACACACCCCTGTGTGTCTCTGTCAGGAATCCATTGATTTTATTGAAACTAAATTCCAATGAATTAAGTGAACTTCACTGGAGCGCTGGAAAGACATACACACATTATACCTTCGCCCAGACCGTTGGACTCCGTCTTTGGGCCAGTGGGTGGTCTTTACATAAATAATTAAGATTTTTAAAAATGTTTTTGATAGAAGTATCTTATGCTCACAATGCTGCATTTAAACAATAAATAACATAGTGATATTTTTAATATAGTAGCAATTTGAGCGCTGTTGAATGGATTCTTAAACACCTCTGACTGGCCATTGTGTTTAGGTGCTCTGATTGGCTACAAATGATCAAAGCTTCAAAAACATGTTGTCTTCACCGAGCGCTTACAGATACACACGGGAATGTTTGAAATCCGGTGTCTATCATTGCATCTGTCTATCAGGGGATCCGTCTATCAATGGATATATTAGGGATCCGCTGATAGATGCCTGCTTTTAAACGCTCCAGTGTGTATCTAAGCGCTGTGTAAGGTGTCTGTTTACAACATGTTTTTGAAGTGTTGATTATTGTAGCCAATCAGAGACATATGTTGAGTGTGTGAATGTAATGGCCAATCAGAGGTGTTTAAGAATCTGCTCAACAGCGCTCAAAATGCTAGAGGGAAATGCTGGTTTCGTCACATTTTTTGAATTTCAGTAATGACTTGGTACCGAAGTCGATACTTTTGACAACACTAGCGGCTCTGATGTCAGGACTAGTAAACGAAGACTACTATGTTCACTCTTACATCCAACAACAAAACACCCCAATCGCTTACGAGACATCCCTTACGGAAAATAAATGTATTCAAGTGTGCTATTAGTATACTTATTTTAAACTAAAAATAAGAAAGTATACTTTCAGTCTTCTTTTTATATACTTCTCAGAAATATAATTTATGTTGTAGGACTACAGATGGAAACTAGAAAAAAAAGTTTGTTGAGACAAACTTTAAGATGGCTTGAGAAAGCCGGACCACAGAGTTTGAAGAAGTTAAAAGTAGTTAGAAGTTTTAAGTAGTTTGAAGTTTAAAGTAGTTTAAATTTTGATTGATAAATGAGTTAGAAAGAAAGAATAGTTAGAAAGAAAAAGAAAGAAAGATTAGTTAGAAAGAAAGAAATAGAAAGAAAGAAATAAAAAGATTAGTTAGAAAGAAAAAGAAAGAAAGATCAGTTGGAAAGAAAGAGAAAGAAAGAAAGATTAGTTAAAAAGAAAGAAAGATTAGTTAAAAAGAAAGAAAAGTTAGAAAGAAAGAAAGAAAAAAGAAAGATTAGTTAGAAAGAAAGAAAGAAAGATTAGTTAGAAAGAAAGATTAGTTAGAAATAAAGAAAGAAAGATTAGGTAGAAAGAAAGAAAGAAAGAAAGATTAGGTATATATAAAGAAAGAAAGAAAGAAAGAAAGAAAAAGATTAGGTATAAAGAAAGAAAGAAAGAAAGAAAGAAAGAAAGAAAGAAAAAAAGATTAGGTAGAAAGAAAGAAAGAATGAATGGTGGATTAGTTAGAAAGAAAGAAAGAAAGAAAAATAGATTAGTTAGAATGAATGAAAGAAAGACTGATTAGTTAGAAAGAAAGATTAGTAAGAGAGAAAGAAAAATTGATTAGTAAGAAAGAAAGAAAGAAAGAGAAAGAAAGATTAGTTAGAAAAAAGATAGATTAGCTAGAATGAAAGAAAGAATGAACGGTGGATTAGTTAGAAAGAAAGAAAGAAAGAAAGAAAGAAAGAAAGAAAGAAAGAAAGAAAGAAAATATTAGGTATAAAGAAAGAAAGAATGAAAGAAAGAAAGAATGGTGGATTAGTTAGAAAGAAAGAAAGAAAAATAGATTAGTTAGAATGAAAGAAATAAAGACTGATTAGTTAGAAAGAAATATAGATTAGTAAGAGAGAAAAAAAATGGATTAGTAAGAAAGAAAGAAAGATTAGTTAGAAAAAAGATAGATTAGCTAGAATGAAAGAAAGAATGAACAGTGGATTAGTTAGTTAGAAAGAAAGAAAGATGTATTAGTAAGAAACAAAGATGGATTAGTTAGAAAGAAAGAAAGATGGATTACTTAGAAAGAAAGAAAGAAAGAAAGAAAGAAAGATGGATTAGATAGTTAAAAATAAAGAAAGATGGATTAGTTTAAAAGAAAGATATATTAGTTAGAAAGTGAAATAAAGAATGAATGGTGGATTAGTTAGTTAGAAAGAAAGAAAGAAAGATAGATTATTTAGCAAGAAAGATAGATGGATTAGTTAAAAAGAAAGACAGACTGATTAGTTAGAAAGATATATTAGCAAGAGAGAAAGAAAAAAGATTGATTAGTTAGGAAAAAAGAAAGAAAGAAAGATGGATTATTTAGAAAGAAAGAAAGAAAGAAAGATAGATAGATTAGATAGAAGGATAAATAGATAGATTAGTTAGAAAGAAGGATTAGTTAGAAAGAAAGAAAGATGATTGGTTAGTTAGAAAGAATGAAAGAAAGAATGGTTAGAAAGAATGATGGATTAGTTAGAAAGAAAGAAAGATGGATTAGTTAAAAAGAAAGAAAGATATATTAGTTAGAAAGAAAGATAGATTAATTAGAACGAAAGATGGATTAGTTAGAAAGAAAGATAGATTAGATAGAAGGATAAATAGATAGATTAGTTAGAAAGATAGATTAGTTAGAAAGAAAGATAGATTAGTTAAAAAGAAAGAAAGATGGATTAGTTAGTTAAAAATAAAGATAGATAGATTAGTTAGTTAAAAAGAAAGATAGATTAATTAGAATGAATGATGGATTAGTTAGAAATAAAGATAGATTAGATAGAAGGATAAATAGATTAGTTAGAAAGATAGATTAGTTAGAAAGAAAGAAAGTAAGAAAGATAGATTAGTTAGAAAGAAAGAAAGAAAGAAAGAAAGAAAGATAGATTAGTTAGAATGAAAGATAGATTAGTTAGAATGAAAGAAAGATAGATAAGGTTTGAAGATAGATAGATAGATAGATAAGGTTTGTAGATAGATAGATAGATAGATAGGTAGATAGGTTTATTAGTACATAGAATAGTAGTTTAATTGAGTCTAGGGCTTCAGGGAGTTTAGATTTGAGTTTTTGTGTTTGTGCACTAATGGGCCACCGTAGCCTTGGCTCAATTTGAGCAGTCTGCAATGAAAGTCAATGGGATTTTTATGATATTTAATATTAATTTTTAAGAAAACTGAAAGTCAAATCAGTCTGAAAAGGTATAGCAACTCGAGTCAGAACAGTCTGAAGGTCTGACCTGAGTTTGGAGTTTGTAGAGTTAAAGCTCTAGGAGGAGTTAGAGTTGAAAAATTTTGGGTCAGAAGAATAATAATACGTTTAAATAGGATTTCAGTAAGTTGGCTTTCCCAAGCCAACTTAATTAGCATTGTGCTAAATCGTCTCCGGTTACTTAACTGTAACCTTGTTCCCTGAGAGAGCAGAACGAGATCCTGTGCTACTTTGCCGTGCTGAAGATGTCCCAGGACTGCTCTTCAGACAAAATATCCTGACGATGCACCTGTGGCTCATTTACTTATAGCCTCAGTCCTGGGACATCTTCAGCACGGCAAAGTAGCGCAGCATCTCGTTCCGCTTTCTCAGGGAACAAGGTTATAGTTAAGTAACCGGAGACGTTCCCTTTCGAAAGCTACAATCGATGCTGCGCTGCTCAGCGTATTGGGAACGAGAATACCCACGCTGCCGTGCTTGAACATGTCTGGACTCCCACGGTTGTGCAGGTGTGTTTCACAAGAACGTAAGAAGGCCTAGACATTAGCTTGCGATGTCGACTCAAGGACATGAGAGCCCGGAGTGGCATGAACATCCAAACTATAAAATCTTATGAATGTGTGCGGAGAGGACCAACCTGCCGCATCACAAACATGTTGTAAAGGGGCCCCCCTTGCCAAAGCACTAGAAGAGGCGACCCCCCTGGTGGAGTGAGCTCTAAGACCTATAGGCGAAGCTTGCCCTCGCGCCTCATAAGCAAGAGCGATAGCATCCCTGACCCAATGAGACATAGTCTGCTTGGTAGCAGCTCCTCCTCTGTTGCTGCCCCCATAACAGACGAACAGTTGCTCTGACTTACGCCACTGGCTAGTGCGGTGGATGTAAGCCTGAAGAGCACGGACTGGACACAGTCTATGAGATTTCTCCTGCTCCGGCGTTGTGAACGGTGGAGGACAGAAGGCTTCTAGAATGACCGGATGTACAGCCGAAAATGGAACCTTAGGCAGGTAATCAGGATGTGGATGCAAAATCACTTTCACCATTCCTGGGGCAAAGTCTAAGCAGGATGGCGAAATAGACAGAGCCTGCATATCCCCAATTCTTTTCAAGGAAGTTATTGCCATTAGAAAAACCATTTTTAGAGTCAGAAGTTTATCAGACGCTGATTCTATAGGTTCAAAGGTGGTGTCAACCAGACCCTCGAGAACTATAGCTAAGTCCCACGACGGGATCTTGGTTTTTACTGGAGGCCTCAGTCGCCTGGCCCCACGAAGGAAGCGAGAGAGCAGAGGGTGTCTCCCGAGCGGTGCCCCGTCTACCAAGGCGTGGCAAGCCGAAAGAGCGGCCACATAAACCTTAAGAGTAGCAGGGCATGTGCCTGTTGATAATTTCTCTTGCATGAAGTCCAGAACTGAAGCAACCTGGCAGTTAACTGGATCTACATTGTGTACAACACACCATCTTTCAAAAACACCCCATTTACTGGCATAACTTTGTCTAGTGGAGGAAGCCCTAGCACTTAGGATGTTTCAATAACGGCAGGCGAAAGCCCAGTGTCCCTCAGTTGGTTCCCATCAGGGGCCAAATGTGAAGATTCCACAGGTCGGGCCTGGGATGGAATATCGTGCCCTCCGCCTGAGACAGAAGGTCCCTCCTCTCCGGAATCGCCCACGGCGAGCCGTCGAGGAGAGACATTATCTCCGAGAACCATACTCTGTTCGGCCAACGCGGCGCTATCAGTAAGAGGCAAGACCCTTGTTGGCGAATTCTGGCTAGAACTCCCGGGAGCAGAGAAACTGGAGACCCCCCTGGTGATTTATATACGAGACTGCTGCTGTGTTGTCCACCCGCACTAGGACATGACAGCCCCTCAATTGATGGAGAAAATATTTCAGAGCCAGAAATATGGCCATCAGCTCGAGGCAATTGATGTGCCAATCGAGCTGATGACCCTCCCATTCCCCTTGAGCTGGACGGCCATCCAAGACCGCTCCCCAGCCCGCCAGGGAGGCGTCCGTCGTTAGCAGTTTGCGACGACACGGCGCCCCTAAAGTGGGACCCAAGGCGAGGAACCGGGGTCTGAGCCACAGAGATAGTGTACGAAGCCCGCGGCGCGTCACTTTTATTTGCCTTTGAGGATTGGCTCTTGGATGAAATCCTCTGGCTTTTAGCCACAACTGAAACGGTCTCATGTGCAACAGCCCCAGAGGAATCACCGTGGAGGCTGATGCCATGAGACCCAACATTCTTTGATACTGATGAACAGTACGAACTTGGCCTAGCTTGACTTTGGGCATGGTCTGCCGAATGGTCTCGATTCGAGCGGGAGACATTTGTGCCCGCATCGTAACCGAATCCCAAACGATCCCGAGATAATTCGTTCTCTGAGCAGGAGAAAGAACACTTTTCTTGGTGTTGAGTTTCAGCCCTAGAGAAACTAGATGAGCTAACACAATGTCTCTGTGTTGGAGCGCCATCTCTCGTGATTGTGCTAGAATTAACCAATCGTCGATATAATTCAAAATGCGAATGCCCCGGAGTCGCATTGGAGCCAGTGCTGCATCCATGCATTTTGTGTATGTGCGGGGTGACAGTGCTAGACCGAATGGAAGAACCCGAAATTGGTACGCTTCGCCCCCGAAAGCGAACCTCAGGAATTTCCTGTGTTGTGGCAATATTTCTATGTGAAAATATGCGTCCTTCAGATCGATCATGACGAACCAATCGCGATGTTGAATTTGCGACACGACCGTCTTGATGGTTAACATCTTGAACTTGAGTGCTTTGACTGTGCGGTTTAAGCCTCGAAGATCTAAGATTGGACGCAACCCCCCATCCTTTTTGGGTACTAGGAAGTATCTGCTGTAATAACCTGACTCCCTCTCTGGAAGAGGAACATGTTCTATGGCCTCTTTGCTCAGAAGAGTTTGCAGCTCTTGCGACAGTACATGCATCTGCTCCGGTTTCACGGTAGTGAAAATCACGCCTTTGAAACGCGGAGGACGACGAATAAATTGGATTCTGTATCCTAACTGTACTGTGCTTAATACCCACGCAGAAACGCCTGGCAGAAGTTTCCACGCTGCCAGACTTTCTGAGAGTGGTATTAATTTTAATTCTTCCTTTTGAGGGGATGTTAGATGTTCCGTGTCCGGAATGACAGCCGGAAACGACGGAACATCTAATATTTCGCTGGAAACCGCTGCCCCCCGAGGCACGAGAGGTGGCGGGGATGGAGTGGTTTTGTGAGGGTAGCGGGAAGGGACGAATAGGTCTTGAACGCGCCCCATCCCGCGGGGGACTACCCCCACTAGATTGGGCGCCAGACCATCAGGACTTCTTTTTTCTATTAATAATAGTCCTGAGGTCTGGCTTGAGAGGTTGCTGAGCGCGGCGAGCCTGTCCCCAATCCCTCGAGGGGGAGCACGGTCCGCTACGCTCTGCTTCTTAACCTCCTGTGTATATAACCCTCTGGGGTCTAAGGTGTTTTTGGGGCTCTTGGGATGTTTTGACATGCCCTGACATTTGTGCTTTTTTCAGTTATTTATAAACATGATAATGGCAAAGGTGTAAATTCACTCTATATAGCACAAACAGGGCTACCATAATATGCGAGCAACATGAATGTAGATGTTTGTATTTTTAAGAGAATAATGTTAATGCGTGGTTATTGAAAAAAATAAAAATGAAAGTTGCTGAAATAAGACCACAAAACTCATACTAAATATGTCCACAAGACTTTTGACTAATGGATGTTGTCGCTTCGAGTTCTGGCTTCAAAATTATGTGAAAATAGTCTTGCTTTATCGTTCACATAAAACAATACATTGATTTAAATTGTGTAAGACAGGTTTTGCTTGGAAAGCCAATATGCGAGGGGGGCGTGAACGAGGAGTGGTTTACACCTGAGAATACAATGTCCCACCCCATTATGCATAATGAGCCATTCATTCAGGTGTGACACTGACTGAGCCAGTGCAAGGACAAAATATATATTTAGAAGAAGACTTATATTGACCATTTAAGATTTTGCTTACATCTATCTTGTAAATATGTTTTGCTATTTTATTAAAAAGGTTACAATTACAACAATAATTACAATTTCAACAATATTTCAAGTGTACTCTTTCTTTGTAAAAAAAATGATTATAGGCCTACATTTTATCATATGTATTCATTAGTTTGAATATAGCCAACATTGGAACAGCTAACATCTTAGTTGATGACTTTATTTTTGACAAAAATTGTATTTTATATATATATATATATATATATATATATATATATATATATATATACAGTGAGGAAAATAAGTATTTGAACACCCTGCTATTTTGCAAGTTCTCCCACTTGAAAATCATGGAGGGGTCTGAAATTGTCATCGTAGGTGCATGTCCACTGTGAGAGACATAATCTAAAAAAAAAAATCCAGAAATCACAATATATGATTTTTTAACTATTTATTTGTATGATACAGCTGCAAATAAGTATTTGCACACCTGTCTATCAGCTAGAATTCTGACCCTCAAAGACCTGTTAGTCTGCCTTTAAAATGTCCACCTCCACTCCATTTATTATCCTAAATTAGATGCACCTGTTTGAGGTCGTTAGCTGCATAAAGACACCTGTCCACCTCATACAATCAGTAAGAATCCAACTACTAACATGGCCAAGACCAAAGAGCTGTCCAAAGACACTAGAGACAAAATTGTACACCTCCACAAGGCTGGAAAGGGCTACGGGGAAATTGCCAAGCAGCTTGGTGAAAAAAGGTCCACTGTTGGAGCAATCATTAGAAAATGGAAGAAGCTAAACATGACTGTCAATCTCCCTCGGACTGGGGCTCCATGCAAGATCTCACCTCGTGGGGTCTCAATGATCCTAAGAAAGGTGAGAAATTAGCCCAGAACTACATGGGAGGAGCTGGTCAATGACCTGAAAAGAGCTGGGACCACCGTTTCCAAGGTTACTGTTGGTAATACACTAAGACGTCATGGTTTGAAATCATGCATGGCACGGAAGGTTCCCCTGCTTAAACCAGCACATGTCAAGGCCCGTCTTAAGTTTGCCAATGACCATTTGGATGATCCAGAGGAGTCATGGGAGAAAGTCATGTGGTCAGATGAGACCAAAATTTTTGGTCATAATTCCACTAAACGTGTTTGGAGGAAGATGAATGATGAGTACCATCCCAAGAACACCATCAGTTAGAGCAATGGCACATGCTGCAGTAACACAGGGTTTGTGATGTGAAAATTTTAATGGATCAACACAATTGTTAGATTCCAAAGACATCAGTGAAACAAGTAATTTCATGATGATTATAAAATCATCAACAGGTAACCATCATCACCTGATCTCATTTCACTTTAGCTTTCTTTGCTGCTGTAAATGTGTTTGACAAACACACTGTCACAGCAGCCAAAAAAAAGACAAAAGATAAGAATAATAAGAGTTAAGAGCCCAACTAATGGAAACACTGATCATTGTTATGGTGATTTCAAATGAAACATATTAGAGTTAAACACCTGTTAATTCTCAATAAGAACTTCTGTAGACGTCTGACAGAAATAAAGTCAGTCTGGTTAGTAATAAGTGAAGCTGGTAATGCTGTTTGTGGAGTTGTTTAATCCTCCTCTGCTGAGATCTTCACAGATCTAATGTCTTCTTTTCTCTTCAGTTGATTTCATCTGAGGCTGTGGCTGAAGTCAGTTGTAGTTCTTGTTTTTCTGCTCGTCTCTTTTTCTGTTCTCTTCTTTCCTTCAGTGATTCTGCTTGTTAACAGGCTTATTAAGGATGAGATGACTCCATATTTAATATACACAGGTTTTGTGGCTCAGATAAGGTCCAGTTCTGGTTTATTTATTTGCTCTTGGCTGACATGTAGCATTGCTATGGCCTGCTTGTGGCCCAGATCTGGCAAACAGGAGTGGGCCACCCAAGGGCCGTCATTCCACGCTGCATGTGGGCCAGATCCGCATTCCACAAGTGCCAGATGTGGGCCGGATCTGGGCCGAAACAATGTTGCTATGTGGGCAAGTGATACCCTGCGTCTCAATGTCCATGCTGTATATCCTTAACAGTATAAGATATTAAAATAAGTATGTCCCAAAGCATAGTATGTTGAAAAGAGTATGCCAGAAGTCCCTGTATGGTCTTCTATTTCTGATGGATTTTCAAAGTGTGGATCCGTGCTCACTATAACAGCTAATATTGCCCACAATCCACAGCGCTTTGAAGCAGGATCCAGTTCAGAACTACAAACTTCATTTTAACTTTTGTCAATTATCCTTTTGAACCCCCTTTCACATTTTTTGTATGAATCAAAAATATAATATTAAGCAAATTTTAGTCTTTGGTTTAGTAAAAACTAAAGTTCAGCTAAATGTTTCATTGTTTCCCCCAAACTAAAACATACCAAGATAAAAAATAAATGTACAAGTTATGTGCTGTACATCACTAACTATTATTTCAATTGCATTGCAATGTTAACAGTTCATGTGTTCCAGGGAAAAAGAACAGCGTAAAGATTTGGAACAACATGAGGGTAATTGTAAAACAATTTTGTGTGTGTAAACTATCCCTATAATCTGTGTTTCAGCGGTTTCTGGGGCTGATTGGGTTGTGAGTTACAGTCCTTCACACATCTGTGCACTAAAGGACTCAACAGTGATAATGAGATGCACTTATAAATACCCTACTGAACATCAGATCATGGAAGTGTTCTGGACCAAAAACCCTGTAAATAATGTAGATCCTCCAGATCTGTCTGAGGACCCTGAATACAGTCAGAGGCTTCAGTATCTGGGAGATCAACAGCAGAACTGCACCGTCAGACTGAGTCATGTGACACTGAAGGATTCACACATGTACTGTTTCAGATTCATCACTGATAAAGACAAATGGATTGGTAAACCAGGAGTGAATCTTACTGTCACAGGTGACTTTGATGAGGTTTATCTCTTCTTCTGTGCATTATGTTGAATAATAATCAGTGTATGACAGCAGCACTAGATATAATGTGTGTGTTGTGTTCAGATCTTCAGGTGGAGTCTCCTGAGAGAGTGACAGAGGGAGATTCAGTCACTCTGAGATGTAAAAGCAGCTGCGCTCTGACTGACAGAGCAACATTCATCTGGTACAGAAACTCACAGCCATTAACTGAGAGAAGAGACAGAAACAATGAACTCCTGCTGCAGTCAGTCAGAAGAGAGGATTCAGGCAGATATAGCTGTGCTGTAGACGGACACACTCACATCTCTCCTGCTGTTGAGCTCAATGTCATGTGTGAGTATGTGTTTTATGTACTTCAGTGTTTTATTTAGTGATGCATTTTCCTTGACGATTCACCCCTACTGGTCATAAGTTTTAAATGTAATAACTGATTTTCCTGCTAAAACAAAAGTTGAGATACAATTTACCCTACGATAAAGCAATAAACGCACCCTGGACAGAAGATCGCAAAGAAAGAGCACAGGATATTGTCTTGTCCAAACTTTTCTTCTTCAATGCTTATGTCTGCATCCCCCTCTCCCTCCTCTCTTCCTCTCCTCCTGAGTCAAGTCACCAAAAGTTCACAAAGAATGTCTATATATCACATATGATGCATCTTGTGAATCTATTGTTTTTCCTTTTCATGTTTGGTATCATTTTAAATGTCCGATTGGTAAAATGGTCTTAATTTCATTGCAGTCATTGGTATTATGAGAAAGATTGAGAACTTAGGATAATCCTGTTCTTCTCTCTGGGTGATGTCTCTTCAAGATATCTGATAATTCTTCCCTCTCCCCCGAAACCAGATGTTACTCCCTGGGGTACATGAATTGACCCAAAACAACTCTAAAAAATATTGGTATAACCCTTTTGTTCTGGTCTGGGGATTTAACCCTCTGGGGTCTGAGGTGTTTTCTGGGCCTGGAGGTGTTCTGACATGCTCTGACATTTGTGCTTATTTCTGTTACTTGTGACAAATTTAATGGCTAAAGTCTGATTACACTGTATTCAGCACAAACTCTGCTACAATAATATGTCAGCAGCATGTATGTAAAAGTTTGTCGTTTTGAGATAAAGACATTTATGCATGGTTTGTGAAAACACACAAAAAAAATTCTCCCTGAAATAAGGTCATGAAACCCCTACTGATTATTTCTTCACAAGACTTTTGAAAATTGTATCACGTAGCCTGGAATATTTGCTCCAAAACTATGTGAAAATCATCATGACAACTCATTCAGATAAAACAATATATCAATTTTAAATTTGTAAGACATGTTTTGTGTAAGTAAGCTTTATGCGTGAACACATCATGAATATTAATGTCTTTAACACCTGAGAAAGACAAAGACCCTCCCATAATGGCCCTATCAGGAGATATCAGGGGCTATCAGTATGGAAGTAAAATATTGACAAATGTTTTTGAAACAAAAAAGCTTGTTGAATTGCACAACTCGAAAAAATATGCATTACATTAACCCTGCTTGCATTTTAATGCATTGTATTTTCAGGGCTTGCATTTTTATGGGCTGAAATTCAACATGGTTGTATAATTAACCTGTGAATATTTCAATTCAAAACATTTCACACACTTTTTTATTATTAAAAATTCAATAATCCATATTCACCTTTCAGATTTCACTTCCAAAATGTTCATTCTGTTTAAAAATACGACCTATAATATTCAACCGGCAATTTTTTCGTCCATTTTATTTCGCTTTACAAATGTGCTTCTACAAATTCAGTGGTTCAAATTCGACAGAAAATTCAACATTTGACATCCGGGAATGGCAGGAATATCAGTAGATTGCCGATTGATGATCTCCATAGCTGTTAGTTGGCCTCACCAGCAGGAGGTGCAAGCAGCTGCTGACGAAGAAAACTATAGAGCAACGGGTGAGAGGCTCATTCATTCGTTGAATTACAGAAATGGAGCAAGCAGTAGGCTATTTGTGATTATTATCAGGGCGATGATTTGTGATGATTATCAAAAGCTGATAAAGACACAAAAGCTGTGTTTACATTGAAGTCTTCACTATTAGGCTACTTTTGTACATGTAAGTTTTGCACAGCTTTCTCTGTCGTGACCGAGATTATGTTATTCCCCGATGCTGATGTACAGATCAAATGTTAAATCTGAGGTAGTAGACATATATTTCTCTCTGTTGTTTAGTTTTCTTAACTTTATATTAAGGCGCTGTGCTGCAGAACTGGGGATTCCCTCAATACGTCACTCTCCAGGATTCCCCTGCGGTCTCAGGACACTCAAAGTAACTCAATGGACAAAATACAGTGATATAAAAGACCAAACTCCCACCTTATTGGTGATGTAGGCTATATTAATAGGCTACAAGCAAGCAGATGGACTAGACTATGAACGTAATGCGTAAAGTTTCACGCTAAGCGATTCCCAGTGAAGTACTGGCAGTTTGCCTGACACTGGATATTCGCACATTTAGGGACCATCTATAAAGTTGCATACGACATTGGTACACACGTTAGGGTGTTAGGGTGAGACCACGGGAGGAGACCGGCTCTACACGTAGGCTATAATATCTAGGTGTCGCCCAGCCCGCAGCTCTACAGATATCTGTTAGCGAGGAACCACGTGCCAGCGCCCAGGAGGATGGGCGTTTAACCATCTCGCCCCCATAAGGAACCTGACGACCAGGTCGTGCTTTCTTACTGTTTTGCCATCTATGTGGTCGTGATATGCTGAAATAGCAGCAGCATGTACTTTGAGGGTGGAGGGAGACAGCCTTCGCTCCAACCCTTGCTGCAAGAAGGAAAGCATGGACCCTATCGAACATCTTCGGGGGTCCTCTCGGCTAGTAGAACACCACTCGACGAACAGGTTCCACTTCAAGGCGTAGGCACATCTTGTGGATGGCACCCGTGCAGAAGTGATGGTGTTATGTACCCCTGGGGGTAAGTCACCTAGAACCTCAACGTCCCATCCAGGAACCACACATGAGTTTCCAGAGGTCCAGACGCGGGTGCCATAGGGTGCCCCGTCTCTGAGTCAGAAGATCCTTCCTCAGAGGAATGGGCCAGGGAGGGACTGTCAAGAGGAGCATGAGTTCTGGGAAGCAGGTCCGGGTGGGCCAATAGGGAGAACGAGAAGGACCTGCTCCTCGTCCACCCTGACTTTGCACAGGGTTTGTGCAAGTAGGCTTACTGGGGGAAATGCATATTTGCGGAGGCCCCGGGGCCAGCTGTATGCCAGTGCGTCCTGGCCGAGTGTTCCCTTGGTCAGGGAGTAAAACAGCTGGCAGTGGGAGGTCTCTGAGGAGGCAAACAGGTCTACCTGAGCCTGCCTGAACTCTCTCCAGATCAGCTGAACCGCCTGGGGGTGGAGTCGCCATTCAGCCCGCCATTTGACATTCAGACATACATGGCGCGAAGTGACCTCAGATACTCCTGACTCCAGAGGAGGAGATGGCGGGCGAGTTGTGACATGCGACGGGAGCGTAGACCATTCAAAAATGCATTTCTGTGTGAGCATTTTCAACAGTAGCTTGTGGAGATTCGCAGGTCCAAGACATGGGCATCGGCTGCTCTCACTGTAGTGGAGTGGATGGCCAGAAACTTGGGGGGACGCCGGGCAAATTGAATCACATAGCCGAGCCTGATGGTCCAAATGAACCAGTGAGACAGACTGGGGAGTGCTAACCAGGCCCACAGAGACCGTACAAGCGGGACCAGAGGGACCATAGGTGTACCCGCAGTGGGGCAGCGAGGTGGAACTCAGGACGCGGCTCGGGAGGCTCTCTCTCTAGAAGCGGCCCGTAGCGGAGTCTGAGTGTGCTGTGCAACACTTACCTGGTTCCACAGGGCAGGAGGCGCAGGAGGAGGCTTGGTTGAGTTCTCGAACTTCACACTGTTGCCCGCTGGCGATAGAAGAGGCGGATGAGAGTGGTGAGGATTCTCTCCTCCCACTGCTCTCCAGGCCCTCTTCAGACCCAGGGATAGAGGAACTGGAACTTTTTTTTAATTTGGGTACCAATGTGACTCCAGTGGTGAAACAGAATTTTGACTCAAAGGATGGCACCTTTGGCACTTTTGGTGTTCCATATTTTGGCACCAATATAGCTCCATACTGCTAAGTTTTCAATGCACATCCGAGAAAGACCCGGGAAAGGATGGCTGTCAGGTCTGAATCTGATTCAGCATAAGCACACACACTATTACAGTGGGAACTCAGCATCATCCTCATTTCCAGAGCGAAACAGCCCCTCTCTCCGATGCAGCAATCGACATCTGCCCTCAGCTGGAGCCCTGAATGAAACGCTAGGTTCCTCCATTATTTTTATTTTTTTTAAGAACCAGCAATCCCATCCAGAAGCTGCTCAGGACACTACAACGGAGAATAGACAAGGGGACCGCGCACCTAGAGCGCAGAGCAAGCGCTGGGTTGCCGTGACAACCCGCGCTGCAGCCCGGCAGCTCGACGGCACACGACACGCGCAAGACCCCTCAGGTTTTGCCTGGCGGAAGCTCTTGCAGATCTTCACGGTCTCCCTGAGTGTCGAACAGACCTGCAGCTGTGCTTTTACACACAAGCAGTGGCTGGCCAACAACAGAGGGGACTCAAGCATTCCGGAAAAAATAAGAGTCAACCATGCGAAAACATGAACCACCCACGAACACAGTCTCACATGTTTCCCAGGCAAGCGAGATAGTGATTGTGGCTGTCAGTGAGGACAGTAACGAACGAAACTAGAAACACACGGGTGGAATGCCATCTTTAGAAAGACGCAATTCATAGCCATGTAAGCTCTTTCAGAGGAATGCTGTCTTTGGTACTGAAGCACGCAGGTCACAGGACACAGACAGGAAAATGTGCAACCTGTCGTGCACTCTCTCTCTTCACGGCGGTCTTACCAGCCGCAAGAACGGCTATACAGTGCTCATGGCGCACCGTCACCAGCTGTGAAAGCAGCCTTTTTGTTTTGCTCAGTAACACAAAAAAAGAAGAGAGAGAGAGAAAGAAAGTCGACCCTGCTGCATCGCCCGCACCAGACATAAGAGATCCTCCTGAAGTGCTTGCTTGTTGTTTGATCACTCAGTAGATTAAACAGCATCGAAACGCTCGGCTCCGAAGCAAAAAGCTGAAGTGCAATCGCACCTCTGCTCATTATATACCCGCGCTGTGTGGCTGAGCAGCTGATGCAAATGATTGCACGCCAATGTGCATTGGCTCATTTAGATTCACTCGAAGTAGGTTGGCCTTTCTAGCGAGATTCCTATTCGTCGGTCACGTCGTACGTTGAGAGTGACCACAGCCTTAAACGAATCAACTGAAGATAAAAGACATTAAATCTCTCAAGATTTCAGCAGAGGAGAATTAAACAACTCCACAAACAGCATTACCAGCTTCACTTATTACTAACCAGACTGCCTTTATTTCTGCCATTCATCTACAGAAGTTCTTATTGAGAATTGACAGAGGTTAAGATGTTTATGTTTTATTAAAAATGTTTGGTCACCATTATGGTGACCTGTACGTTATTATACCTGCTATTTGCTTTTGCTGTGTAAATCTCACGTGTGGCTGTGCTGTGCTAGATCTAACTTCATAAGGGAAATTCGTGTTATAGCATCTCACTTTTATTCGCTGGCCAGCCAGGGGGCACCAGATTTTAACATTCCCCTTAGCCATTGAACTGGAGCAGTAAGCTACATTTATTGTGTGTTTCCGCCTTCTTGGTCATGCATATTACTGTGTATAGTTTTTAAACTGCTACTTAAATATTTTTTGCACATTTACACGATTTCTGTGTACGTCTGTTACTTGTGTATCACAAGGGTAAAAGTCCTGTGTTTAAGTAGCATGGTTACAAATATAATCTATTAATAACAATAACCAATTTTGGTCAGGAATAAAGTTAATAATTCAACTTTATTATGCTGAAAACAATATCACCTGATCATCTTAGTTTCTGGCTTCCTTTGCAACAAATTATGTGTTTTGGTAAACAGTGTTATAAAGACCACAAACTGACAAAAAGCTAAGAGTCAAATTGCCCAACTAAAGTGAACACTGATGTAAGCACTGCAAAATGAACCCCACACATTGGGAGATACAATTCCACAACTATATTAGTTTAATAAATGGTAGCCTTCAAACTATTTTACTCCAGTATGGAGGATAACATGGACAGTTGACAATAAAACATAGGCGAGCAGCCACAATAACTATCCCACCAAGCCAAGGGAAATGCAAACAAGCAAAATATAACAGTTATGCATTTAGAAGAGTTTCATGAAACACAGTCAAAAGTCCTTCACTCACTACCCAGCCTACTCCGCGCTCGAAATGCACACAGAAGATGCTAACAGCAAGAAGGCAGTAGTCTGCAGTTGCACACACAATTCACGGCTTTGGCCAATTTCCAGTACACACCAAATGGCCAGCGGGGAAACCGGAACCGTTGATCCGAGCTGCGGGACAGGGGAAGGCAAATCAGTTCTAAACAGACACACGTCAGTGCCCAATCATTCGTAAGTAGTAAGAATTTCCATTTTCCTCAAACAGGACAAATAGTTGGATTAAACGTTGGTTAATATCGTAGGCCTCTAGCTGCCAGGAGTCAATCAAGATGGTTGTCACTGCGTGGAGTCATACATCCAAAGGTTCATAGGCACGGAGACAGTCAGGCTTTTCACGTTTGGGGCGTCTGTTGGGGTGAAGGAGCATGCCGTGGAGGGCTGCCTGCTGATTTTTATTCAATGGATCTCCCAATCGCGTTGTACCACTGGCTCATCAGTAATATTGGACGCACCTGTGAACAGAGACTTGCAGATACACATGCACACCTGATAGACATTAACCCACCCTAAAGCCTAGTTCACACTACATGATTTTAACCCCGATTTAAGCCCGATTTGCAAATCGTTGAGCTCGCCGACAGGTCGGGGTGTTATCGCGTGCAAATCGCGGGGGATTAGCGGGCGATGAACGCTCGCCAATCTGTTAGTATGAAAGATCCAACAACACATCAAAGACGCTCGCAGACGCCTCGCAGACGCGTCGCCGAGCCCAGAAAAATATCTAGCATGCTAGATATCCAGAGCTGTCGGCCGACTCAACCTCACTGATGTCATGAACTACAGCCAATCAGAGCAAGGCATGGGTTGAGGTCACCGGGTAAATACGCGGTTTTCAGAGACACAATGCTTAATCATAAAACAGATATAACACTACAATGTCCAGCAATCTATTTAAATAGTACATTGATTGGGTTTAAGTGGTCGTTCAGTGAGGCCTATTATATGTTGATCCGACGAAATTAAGCGTGTAATTAAGTGGTCCAGGGGTAGAATTTTTGCCACGCGTGTCAGAGGTTCTGGGTTCTAATCCGCACTCATATATATAGGCTATATTTATTTTATTTTTTTCTCATCAAAACCGATTATGTTTTTCAGTGGTTGTATATCAGGCAGGGACACTTTTTTGTGTGTGTGTTTTTTGTTTTCTAATTGCACCGGAACCGAGTCTCTCCACAACGGATTGAAGTGCACGTCTGAGTGAAGGCTGTGCGCGAGCCAGAAACAAACACAGTATCCATGCCACTGATCGCAGCGGCAACGAGCACTTTGATCAGTTGATTTAAAAAAAACCCACATATTTCAGCGTTAGATCGCGTCTTATTTAAAAAACGAACGAAATGAATGCTCTGCTAACTGAAGATGTTTTGTTTATTTGTATTGGTACATTCGTGCCGCGAGATGTTTCAATAGTGGTGGGGACAATATCGACCTTAGAAAATAGTGGTGGGGACATGTCCCACCCATCCCACCCGCAAATTACGCCTATGGTTGGGTGACAGAGTTGTTGTCAACTCCTGTAGTGCGTTACCTCCTGTTGCGGATCAATCACGTTGTGTCGTGTGGTGTGAACAGCTCAACAACTTGAACACTCCTGATTTCACAGAGAGCAAGTCATGTAGTGTGAACCGCACAGTTCAGCCTGACGTTTTAAAGTCATGTAGTGTGAACTAGGCTTAACAGGTTGTCAAACAGTCAGTGTTACATATTCACCAACAATACTTTCTTACTACCATTGTGAAAAAGAAATATACAAAAATATTTTATTTGAATTACATTTATTTTATGCTAAGTATACTACAAATACATTTACATATTTATGTACTTAATATAATTTCTGCAATTGCAATTTCGCCAGGCCATATCTATATTGAATCTTAATTTTTGTCTGTTTTAGACCCTCCAAATAACGTCTCAGTGTTGATAAGTGGATCTGGTGTAATAGTGGAGGGAGATTCAGTGACTCTGAACTGCATCAGTGACTCAAACCCTCCTGCAGAAATCAGCTGGTTTAAAGGAGGAACGATTGTAGGATCTGGAAGAATCTTCAGCATCTCAAAGATCAGCTCTGATGACAGTGGAGAATACAAGTGCAAGTCCACCTATGAACATGGAGAGAAATACTCTGATGCTGTGACTTTAAACGTCATGTGTGAGTTCATGATCATCTGCACATTGTTTTAAATTTCCAAGTTCAGCATTTTCTAATATCTATATAGTGAATTTTGATTTTTAGATCCACCCAGGAACGTCTCAGTGTTGATAAATGGATCTGGTGTAATAGTGGAGGGAGATTCAGTGACTCTGAACTGCATCAGTGACTCAAACCCTCCTGCTCTGAACTTCAGCTGGTTTAAGGAGAATGAACCCTCAGCTGTTGGATCTGGACAGAGTTTCAGTGCACTACAGAGTGGACGCTTCTACTGTCAGGCTCACAATCAACATGGATCTCAGAGATCAGACGCTGTAACTGTCACAGGTGAAGCTTTTATTAACACACTCCTGTATCTTCACATCATTCATCAGTTTGGAGAGTTAATCATGATGATCTTCCTCTTTCAGTTCATCATGTTGCTGGTAGGAATGTGACTGTGATCACAGCGGCATGTGGAGGATTATTCATCATCATCATCATAATATCATTTTTTATGTAAATAAAAGTCTATCAGTAAAGAGTACATACATATATTTTCAAACTAATTCATAAAGATATTTGATTATTAATTGTATATGAAACAATGAAATTACTTGTTTGTGTTTTTGACAGTAAGAAGAAAAGGATAAACAGAAGATCTGCTATAAATGAGGTGAGATAATCAAAGAACCACAGAATAATATCATTGAAAGAATAAAATTAGCTTTTTTGTAAATTCAGAGATGGTTTTCTTTTTAAAGCTGGTCCAATGTGAAATATTGATTTGAGCATAATTATGTTTTACTGTTTGAGTAAGAGACTGTAGAGTGACAACACTTTTGATACTTGATTGACACTTCTGTTCCTAGGGAGTTGGCAAAGACTCTTCCTTTATTGTTACGGCAACAGTTGTGATTAAGTCAGATTACATAATATGTTGGGAAATTATCAGACTGCTCAAACATCTCATGGCAAACTGACAAATACTGAGACGTGAACTCACAGCATTTCTTGTTTTGTGCTGTAAGTCCTTCTCCTTGTTTCCTATCATACTGCATCGCTTAGTTTTAATAAAATCATGCAGAGAAACTGCACGAGCCAATGGATGCTCCGCAGAGAGGAACGAACCTATGGGGCCCTATCTTGCACCCAGCGCAATTGACTTTGTACACCGATGCATGTATCATTCCTATTTTGCACCCGACGCACAGCGGACTTTTCCCTCCACAGACGCACGTCGGTAGATTAGGGAATGAACTTGCGAAAAGAGGAGGCGTGTTCTGGCAAAACCTTCCCTGGTGCTATTTTGCAGTTCCAGAAAACAATTCCGCCACTGACCAGGAAAAACCTAGTCTAAAGTCAGTGGCGCGTTTTCAGTGACGCGTTCAGATGCTATTTTAGGGGGGCATGCTTGGCCATAATGTAGCGTGTGCACAATGCGCATACACTTTGCTTCTCTCATCTACACACAAACACAGCAGTTCCCATTTTTACAAATCATACATTATTACAAGGAAAAATATTAACATACGAGGGAAATCATTGTGGTTTCCATGAAGATAGGCATAAATCTAGCTTATACGAGAGGTGGAGCGAGAACGTGCACAATGGGACCCGAAAGATGGTGAACTATGCCTGGGCAGGGCGAAGCCAGAGGAAACTGGCTGGAGGCCCGCAGCGGTCCTGACGTGCAAATCGGTCGTCCGACCTGGGTATAGGGGCGAAAGACTAATCGAACCATCTAGTAGCTGGTTCCCTCCGAAGTTTCCCTCAGGATAGCTGGCGCTCGCCACGCAGTTTTATCCGGTAAAGCGAATGACTAGAGGCCTCGGGGCCGAAATGATCTCAACTAGGGATGTCCCGATCCGATCAGGTGATCGGAAATCGGGCCCGATCACGTGTTTTCAGACTCGATCGGAATCGGACGTTACCTCCCGATCAGGACTTGGATATATATGTATATATATATTCTCATTATTTTTTAACACATCTATAGTTACACCGGTTTCACACTGCACGCGTTAGCAGAGTGTAAGCAGCGCAGGAGCAGTGCGTATGGTGAGCAGGGGCAGGACACGCGCGTTTTGCTTTCACACTGGCAGCTTTTGTCACGCCCGAACCGCGGGTTGTGTAGGGCAGGCTACAGACAGAGTAGGCTACTCTCTATAATGGATAAGTTGGCATTGCTTTTTTTCGTTTTCAAATACATTTAAGAGAAAAGACTTGTCAAGAAGCTTATTTTATTAATAATTTCATATAACTTTTTGTTCATCTTTGTTTTTATTGTTATGGCAACAAGTTTGTTTTTGGACATTTGTTTTCTTTTTAAATTGCTGTTGGTCATTTGATTGACTTTTTAAAACACAATAGATATCATCAATGCACTTTTTGGATAAAACTGCGGTGTATTTTGGCCATGATCAATGTATTGTCACTTTAATTCAGCAAAAGCGGCGCAGCAAAAATAGACTCGGTGCCGAAACGATCGCGGCACTCCTGCTCTGCTCTGCTACGCACTGCCGCGCCGCCTCTGCGCACGGTGTAAATGCTCTAAAGCCTGGTTTAATCTGTTAACATGGGCGGCGAAAAAAATACGCACTGCACGCTCTGCTAACAGTGCAGTGTGAAACCGGTGTAAGAGTTAGGAGTGCAGTTCCTAAAAGCACATTACTGGCTTTGCAAACACTGTAGCACTTTTATTTTTTATTTGTTTACATGCCTGCCGGGTATTTTAAGTTGAGGTGCTATTTGTTTATATATTAGACTTTTTTATATTTACTGTTGCACTAAGTCCAAAAGTGAAAAATTTATTTATTACTTGATTGTTCAAGCTACCTCACAGAAGTGCTCTGTTTGTTAACAGAGTTGTTGAATGTTAAAATAAGGTGAATTAAATAAAAAATAAGGAACATCCTGGATCTGTTTTTTCGCTCTTCTTTATTCTTTTTTTATGTATTAAGTATCGGATCGGGACTCGGTATCGGCAGATACTCAAAATCAAATGACTCGGACTCGGACTCGAGGGCAAAAAAACCTGATCGGGACATCCCTAATCTCAACCCACTAAGCAAAATGATGTCCAAAACACGTCTTTTCAACGTCTTTGTCACAAAAGTCGGACGTTGAAAAGACGTCCACTGAGGAGCCAGAATGAAAGTTTTTATGACGTCTTTTTTTTGACGTGTTCTGCACGTCCGATATCTAGACGTTCATCGAACCTTCGTACAAGGTTAAAACTAGTTCAGATGTGGCCATTGTGGACATATTTCAACATCATTTATGGTCTCATTTAGACATTTATTACACATTTACCCAAATTATTATACGCCTGTTTAACCGAAGCTAATTTGAGTGGGTTTCTCCCGTCCCCAATGTCACTTCTCTGTGTTTTACGGCCCTGGCCAGAACGTCGGTCTCCTCGGCTGTGAACCGCTCCTGCAAATCCGCTGTTATAATAGCAATCTGCCATGGAACAAGCGCACCTGCTCTTAAAGGGAATGTGAGATGAAGCCGCGTTCATTGATAACGGATACTTTCAGTACGAGAGCGCAAGTCTCGCCTCGCTGCATTATTGGACTGCTTTCTCTGAAGAAAGTGGTGACTCCTCGTTCTCCCGCTGGGCTGAATGAACGGGACTAAGTAAGTGTTACCAGCATCAGGGCTGGGAAATCTGTATGGGTAAGTTGAATGAACCACTCTTGCCGGCGGAATACGAGTGAACTGTATCTATAGGTAACGTACTCGGTTACAAGCGTAACCTTGGTTCCCTGAGATAACAGGAACGAGTATTGTGTCACCGGCCGTGCTATCATGCTGCACGACTTGCCGTATCATCGCTTCAGTCGAATGAACCTGATTCCTATGGGCAGAATGCATGCTTATATAGAGGGCTGGCCCTGCCCATTGGCTCGTGCAGTTTAACTGCATGATTTTACTAAAACTGCAGTAAATCGGAGAAAAAGGAGATTTCCCATTGTGTCTAGCCAATGCAGTACTCGTTCCCGTTATCTCAGGGAACCGAGGTTACACTATAATAACTGAGTATGTTTCCCTGTAGAGTGATGATCCCAGTGCAAACACATGCAGCTCTTAACCTCAAGTCCAGATCATCTGACGAGTGAAATGTCGAAAACTACATGTGCAAAACAGTTTGTTCTTTCAAAATGTAGGTAATAATCTCTCTGTCTTTCACACAGTCTGTCTCGGATCCTGCTGTTCACCAGTCCGGCACTTTTGAATATGAGAATCTGTAGCTCAGTAGCTCTTCAAGTCTTCTCAAGAAGAAACTCTCATCACTCTTACTCCTCAATAGATACTATACAGTCCTTGCATTCAGTCTTTTCAATCTATATTATATGAGCAATCTCACCAACAGTAATCAAATTGTTAAAATCTGTGAGAAAGATTATTTGTACCATTGAAGTGTTTGCTTTATTCATGTGCTTTTTAAAAATGTTTGCAGACCTTGTCAAATGTGTTTCCCTTAACAATAACAATACATGCCAAGACGCAGCGCTAAGATGAAGCACAAGTTGAACTTTACTCAACCTTTGTTGCATCATTGGACACGCCCACATCACAACTAACAATGAAAATGAAGAACATTGTGTGTGAACACACTTTTAGAGTTTTGCAGGGAAGTGATGTTTCTCTTTGCTTTTGTAGAAAGTAATGGTTTATGTTCATTAATAAATGAGTTTACCACTGTGAGCTGTTGCTTTATTAAAGGACTTGTGTGAGTAAATCATGTCTGAATAGCAGTTTATTAAAAGGTTTTTATCTTTATTCCTTTAACACATTAATAACACATTCAATTATAAAAAGGTACATGGCCATTCAACCTTCTGTTTTGAATGAGTGCTTTAGAGTGTGTATCAAACTGGCTTAAATTGTTTCAAACCACGTTTTGAAATTCTGATGCTCTGACGCTGGAGGGCGATGAGCAAACACCTGATCTGAAAATGCTGTGGGTTTTTACATGTCAGGTGTTTAAAAAAAAATGAAAACACCCAATATACAGATGTTTCATAGATACTATAAGATATAATCAATAATTACAATTACACAAATCCAACATAAATATTAGATAGGTAAGATAGGTAAGATTAATTACCAGGGTAAGATTAATTTAAAATTAAAACACAAATAAAACACTAATATTAATAATGAAAGACTTCTCTTGTATATTAAGTTCTATAGTCTTTAAAATATCCATCAGTGTGTTGAAGGATTTTTCAGATATTATCAATAAATTGTGTTGTATTATTTAGCTTGTTCCTGGGTCTTATCTTTGCATTTACGTGCATTTGACAGATGTCCTCAGAGAAACACTGAAACGGGCGCTCGAGGTCCGCGGCGATGTCGGCCACCCACCCGACCCGTCTTGAAACACGGACCAAGGAGTCTAACGCACGCACGAGTCAGAGGGTGTCTATTAGCCCCCACGGTGCAATGAAGGTGAAGGCCGGCGCAAGCCGGCCCGGGTGGGATCCCCCTCCCCGGAGGGGGTCGCACCACCGGTCCGTCTCACCCGGTCCTTTCACTTTTTCCTTCTGAAATTCCTTTCCCTTTTCTGTTAATGTTCGATCTCTTTCACTTCTACGAGGCTTTGCAGGCTGTATTACTTGTTGTACAATGGTAGACTTCTCTGACACTTGTTATTTTTCACTTGTTTGTGACATCTTACATTATCTGGGAATTGTAATGCACATGCCTCGCTGGCTGCATATAACCAAGAGGTAATGAGTTCACTTTAAAAAATACCCGGTTCAAAAAACAAAAATGAAAAACATCTTCTTTACTTCTTCGCTCAAAACACGAGTAACTCTTGAAATCCACACACGGAGAATAACTTCTCACCAAATATGTGTTGTTCCTGTTGCACCTTAAAAAGTGTCCGTGTGCAATGCAAAATGTACTTTAGTTCCTAGTTAACATCGACACTAAATATGCCTGAATATATTAAACAATATAACAAAACATGTTAAATAACAGAAATAATATGTATGGCAGTTATATGCAGTGTGTGATGAATGAACAGTACTGTAATCAATAAACATGTTTTCCACTATGAACTATTGCTGAAAGGACCTTACACATATTATAGTGTGACTGAATTATGTGCAAATATTATCTGTTTATTAAAGGAACTGTGTGACTGATATTTTATCTTTATTCTTTTCAAATAGAAATTAAATTTGCTAAATTAAACGGACCAATTTCAGCCCATTGTTTCATATTGGTGCTTTGAAGCTCGTATCAACCTGTCACGTGATTTCAACAAACGAGACTTTAATACGTTATTAGGCTTGTTTGACTTGAACCGGAGCTGCACAGACCGATCGGTTTATGACGTCAAAGTACCTCGAGAGTGATTCAAAAGCATACGAGCCGTCTGCTCTCTAATCGCTCTCGTGGTAATTTGATGTCATTAATAGATCAATCTGTGCAGCTCCGGTTCAAGTCGAACAAGCCTATAATGTTTCAAACCATGTTTTGAAATTGTGATGATTTGGCGCTAGAGGGCGATGATCCCACAGCAAATTTTAAGTCCACCCCTCATAAATTTCTATCTATTTTATTGCTGTGTCTCTGTGCAGATATTGCCGTTAATATCCTTATAAGAGTCTGGGAAAACTGTTCATGATTGTTTAAAAATAATATATGAGTTTTATGTTTGATTGATGTCATTTCCCATTACTGAATTGCCCAATCGTGTAGCAAACCAGCACAACCATGTGGGGCCAAGATGGGTTTGGCCTGGGTTATCAAACTGGGTTCCAGCCAGTTTTGTCCACAGTTTCCATGTAGGCCCCACATGGGTTAGCCAGATGAAATGAACACTGCTCAGTGTGCACACTACAGGCAAAATGTCAGAGCTAATGAGATAATTAAGTAATAACAAGCAGAAGGAAAGAGGAACAACAATAACAGAAACTACAACTGACTTCAGCCACAGCCTTAGAAGAAATCAACTGAAATAAAATAAGACATTAAATCTGTGAAGATCTCAGCAGAGGAGGATTAAACAACTCCACAAACAGCATTACCAGCTTCACTTATTACTAACCAGACTGACTTTATTTCTGTCAGATGTCTACAAAAGCTCTTATTGAGAATTAACAGAGGTTTAGATGTTGATGATTTATTGAAAATAATAGTTTGAAATCACCATTTTGTGTATCAGTGTTTGCTTTAGTTGGGCTCTTGACCCTTGACTTTTGTTGATTCATTTTATTTTTTTCAGCATCTGCAATTGTGTTTTTACTAAAAACATTTGTATGTTGTAATATAAATGAAGAGAGATCATCTGAAGAAGGTTTATGACTTACAGTTGGTTGATATAATATGAAATAAATCTGTATTTTGTCAAACAAGTTAAAAAATATTACTTTGATCACTACCATGCATTAACACTATTAGGAGAAGCTGAGATAATATAAAACGGGTGATTTAACATTTATAATCACATGATGATTCTTGATGTCTGAGAGTGACTGAATATAACAAAAAACAAAAACTTATGCAGAACATTTTTAAAAATCCTTTGCTGTGTTTTTACAGTACATGTCATGCTGTAGTTATACAAGGATGATAATTCAAAACTTAAAAATGTTAAGGGCAAACCAATCAGCATCAGTTATTATATTATGAATGAGATCATGAATCAGACTATTTAATGATGATTACACTATCATTTTAAGTTGCCAAAACAACCTGAAGCGTAATGGCTAACTCGGATCATGTGTGCCTTGATAACCAATCACATTACAGCCAATTACATTGTTCATAAAGAACATTTGTTGCAATTGTTCTACAATAAACTTAGTATTTAGGGAAATGCAGCCAAGATCATGACAGTAATGTTTTGATGACATTTTCATCAAGTATAGTTGCTTGAATCACAGATCTTATCCAGCATTATTAAAAGTTTGTTAGTTTTTCATTACATTAAATCTGTGATGTTATTGCTTGAGATCCAACAATGCTTTTAGACAATTATGTTTTCAATACACACACGGATATCAAGAATCTGCATATGAACATCAGCAATGGTAACAATCAAGCAGAAAGCTTCATGTTGCAGTGCATGATGGAAGCCACCAATCAAAACACATCCATGGCTCCTATTATGCATTGCAGCATGAATAAATTATGCAGCTGAATTGTCCTGTAATTGTCATTGATTATTCCTATTGTTTTTTTTGTTTTTTGCTTTTGTTTTGTTCTGACTTTAGTAGCTTTTTTTTGTGATGTTCAGAGTTGATCTGTTTGTTAATATTTTGTTTATTGTCACCATTGTTGAGATTCATATGCTGATTCTTATTGTCTTTGTAAGTCTAAACTGTAGATTCTGTGCACCTTTAATTTTTTAATTGTTCATATTAGTTGTGTTTCTGCTGTCGGGCCAGTGCTGTGCCCAAAATCTGCTGCATATCCAATGTTGGACCAGAAGCTCCACAGCGCTTCACTAAAATATGCCCGTAACACGCCTCTCTGGAACAACGTCACACTAACCCATCTTTTCACCAACAAATGGAAGTTTTATAAAAATAAAAAGTAAAAAAAAAAATCAGTTTTATCGAAAACTAATCAGAAAGAAATCACTGGAAACAGCGTGATCGCAAAACAAACATGATAAAAGTGGCTGTTTGCTGGCATTTTTGTTGTTACTTTGAATATTTAAAACCCAAGCATCGATGTCTTACCACAGGTTTACAATATAAAAAGTGATACATTGATCTTAATGGATTAATTTATGTCAAAATTGCACATTAGGTCTATTTCACAAAAGAAAGTGGACACACATACTTATTCAGTCGTGTCTGTTTCTGTTTATTTGTAGTCACAGGACATATTTACATCACATTTAGAAAGAATGATCATTTCTACAAATATGCCACCAAAAATATGCCCTGAGGAGCTTTAGCACTCTCTCGACTCCCAGTAGGCTACAGTTATATTCAGTCAGAGAAACAGAGGAAGCTCCCGAAAAAAAAGTTGATTTATTTTATGATAGTACGGTTACGAGACGAGACGTAGGCTACTGACAGATAAAATAAAAACATGATTGTGATAGCCATTATGATTTGTCTGATTTCTTCAAGCGTTCATATTTACTATGTTTACTATGGTAATGGTTAGCGTGCACAGACTTTTGAATCACGTATACATATTCGGTGATCAGAATCGGATCACAAACAGAAGGTGATGAGGTCAATTATTTAAACCACATAGCTCGTCATTTAATTAGTTAAGATACACTGTGATTTTTGACATTTGAATATGAATTTTATATTTTTTTTTTTACATGTATACACAGACGTTTCATGGAACGTTAGGTCATGAAAATTTGCCTAAAAGTCATGGAAAAGTCATTTAAATTTATTGGTAGAAATGTGTACAAACCCTGTACATTTCACACCTGTCCTACTTTTCATTACAGGTCTGATGAAGAAAGACGGGCAAGAAAAAGGCAAATGAGGCATACTGAAAAGAATGTATGAGACATTTAATAAGACATTTTTATTTATCTTACCATGTTCTATATTATGATTTGTTTTCTCTGCTATCCTTTTAGGCACAAAAGGCAAACAAGTGTGTTAAAGTTTAAATGTGTGTGGCATAAGGCCTCATGGGTATAAGGTTGGCTTTTTTTTTTAAGAAATCTTTCTTCTTGCATTTTCTAAGTAAGGGTTAATGCCCGACGAGGTGTCCATTGTCAGGTATTAATGGACTACGGCGAGGCGCGTCGGACGGTTGCCTCCGCCTAAGTCCATTAATACCTGACAATGGACACCTCGAAGGGAATTAACCCGCTTATACCATGGTCACTTGCCAAATAACACATTTTTAAAACATTAGTTTATATTTTAATTAGTTTTACAATCGAAATCTAAAGTTACAAGTTACAAACAATAACTTGGTTTCCTTGGTTACGCCTGACGGTTTATTTAGGTGTCCTCTATCACTTTTTAACGGACACCCTGCAGCCAATCAGAATCGAGTATTCACCCAGACCATGGTATAAAGCAGTTTTATGACTAACATGATCTTAGATTTGCATATGAAAGGGTTCTGTTTTGTGTGTTTTTGGCTACAGGTGACGTGAACTGGGGAAGGGAGATTGAGGAAAGTGTGTAAACGATGTTAATGTCTAACCACAGATGTGTATGTACACAAATCTAATTAATTTGTACAAACAGATATGAATATGTACAGAGAAATGTATATGTAAAGTTTCACCTATCTTTATCAGAACTAATTAAACTGTTTGATACCTAAATACATAACAATAAAATAATTGTCTTGGCATGTTATTCATATACAAACAATGCTGGTATTTTAACCATAACCCTTTTCATTATCAAGTCAATCCATAATTTATTCATTTTAATAACATCTTGAGACTTGCTGAAATTATTCGACTTTTATTTAAATGTTAAAAATTAATGCTTGTAACTGTAAAGCATATACTGAAATAACATTAAAATGAATAAAACATAACTTGAAACTAAGTTTGTTGACATTTCAATGTGACAAGTCAAAAGAAGTAACTGGATTATTGCTTGGAAATGTACATAATGAAATGTTTTCCAAAAAAAAAAAAAAAGTAATTAAGTAATTAACGGATTCAAAGTTTGCAGCCCCGCCCCGATCTGCAGCCAGGCACAGAGCCAAAGTAAAGCGAGCCGAGAAAAACACCGTAATTGCACCGCAAGGAACGAGGAGTCAAGGTTTATCAAATGCACAATCAAGCAATTATTTTCTTGGTCCTATAGAAACAGGTTAAATATGCATGTTTAAAAACATGCTCATGAGCATCTCTGTAGCCTGACATAAAGTTTATCCAGTTTAACTTTTGTTTTATTACTTTAGTCTAATGTTGTCTCTGAAGTTGCTCTGTCACTGTGTTTAAACTTTGCTTCTGGTATCAGCTCTATGAAGTTTCATATCCTCATATTAAATATAAAGTGTTGACCACATAAAAACCCAATGCTGGTTTCAGCCTGTTCATTCGTCATTGGAGTTTTGGTGAAACGGGTAAGAGCATCATTTACTAATCAATCTTTACAATCAAATATGTTATAGGGGAGACTGGGGCTAGTTGTCACACAGTCACTATAAAGTTTAAGGTCAAAAGTTCACGTTACGAAAAGTGTGACAGTGGCTGCAAACCACGTCATGAGTCAAATGTTTTTATTTTATTTCATTTGTTGCTTTTATTTTCAACTTATTAAATATAACACCCAGCCTGTATATAATTGCTTCCAGAAAAAAATGTGTGGGGGTGCTATGGGGGTGCTTTGGTCTTTTTGGGAGTGCTAAAGCCACTGCTAGCCCCCCCCCCCCCCCCCCAGCGCCGGCCATGCCCAAGTCTTTAAGCTGTGTCTCTACACTCTAAAAAGAGATGTGCTAAAAATGACACATGTTGTGTCAGTTTTAACACATGTAGTGAGTGTGCTCAGGGACAACACATGTTGTGTCAAATTTAACACAATAAATGTGTAAGTCATTTTAACACACAAATTGTGTCATTTTAAAAAATAAAGCGAAAGGGCCAGATGCAAAAATATTAACCGTTTACTCAATAGTCGAGTACAGAATGCATGTGCACACAAAGTACAAGACAATGTTTCAAGCTCAATGACTGGACAGACTCACTGTACTGGACATTATTCAGTTATTCATGCTTCAACCCCTAATTGGTAATGCTGCTTTTGACAAAAGTTCATGAAGAAATAAAGGTTAACCGAGTTTGCACTTTGAATTTTATTCAAATGTAGCAACTGACAAAATATATGTATATAAATAACTTGTATTTCCACTGGCCTGTTTGTTTGAGAACATAGCAAACACTGCATACCATTCACAGTGATGGTGAGTGTCGGCACTCAAAATGAGGAGTTGAAAACAACACAACCTGTAGAAAGAGATGTTAAAAATGACACATGTTGTGTAGATTTTAACACATGTAGTGTGTGTGCTCAGGGACAACACATGTTGTGTAGATTTTAACACATGTTGTGTAGATTTTAACACATGTTGTGTAGATTTTAACACATGTAGTGTGTGTGCTCAGGGACAACACATGTTGTGTGAAATTTAACACACAACCTGTGTCAATTCTTAACACATCTCTGTGTTTATAAGGACTACACATTTTGTGTTACCTTTAACACAACTAATGTGTTATTCCTCTTACACAGAAGTGTGTTGAAACCTTTTACACACTAATGTGTTATAGTTACACAACTTGTGTCAGATATGTGTCACATGTGACTGTAGTCGGTGTGTATTTGCCAGAGTCACTTCCTGTGTTTTTACAACTGAGTGTTTGGATGAACACTGAAACGTATTGTTAACTTGTGTTTCTGGAGTCCAGTGACGTTTAATAAAGAGTTTGTTTGAACATTTGGATGTTTTAGACATCATGAATCTACATAGACAAGCTCTTATTGAGAATTAACTGAGGTTTAGATGTTGAGGTTTCATTGAACGTTTTATTTGAAGTCACCAGAATCGTGATTAATGGCTCCTTTATTTGAGCTCTTGACCCTTTATTCTTCTTTTAGTCTTTCTCTGGCTGCTTTAACTGTATTTTAATAAAATACATTTGTTATGGTGAGAGAAAATATGATCAGATGTTTCTTGATGATGTCATAATCAACAAGTGCTGATCTGATCAGGTTTATGAGTATATGGATGGTGCACGTTTAATTTATTTATGTGCTGTTAGTTATAACAATCTTGTGACACTACATCATGCTATCCAGCAGAGCAGAATAATAAAATAAATGTTTTCTGAATATTTTAATCTACGGCAGAAATTAGTCAAACACAGACCTCAAGAATCAGCGTATGAATCTCAACAATGGTGACAAATGAAAAGCTTCATGCCGCAATGCATGCTGGGAGTCATGGATGAGATTTGCACTATTGTGGCACCCAGCATGCATTGCTGCATGAAGCATTTTGTTTGTCACCATTGTTGAGATTCATGTGCTGATTCTTGATGTCTGTTTGATACCTTAGACTGTAAGATTCTGTACGAACTGTGTATTTATTAATTAATTTTAAGCTAATTGCATTATGCTAATCTATTATGTATTACACTCATCTTTCAAATATTAAACTCTTTCTGAGCTTCAGCTGAACAATTTTACATGTTCATGATGATAATATTATCATCGGAGCATATTTTTCTCATGTTTATTTCTGCTGTTTCAAATGTGTTAAAATAAATACACATTTACAACAATCAGAGAAAACTAATGTTAAAGAGTCAATAGCTCAAATAAAGCTGACACTAATCACGATTCTGGTGACTTTAAATGAAACATTCAATGAATCATCAACACCAAAACCTGGTAATTCTCAATAAGAGCTTCTGTAGAGTCTGACAGAAATAAAGTTAATCTGGTTATTAATAACAAGTGAAAGCAGCATTTGAAAAAGACATTGAAAAAGAGGCATGATGTGATTGGCTGCAAAAAAAAACAACCGTTAATCTTTAAGTTTTCATGAATTAAGATTTAATTTATTTATTTGAATATATTGCTTTATTTATTTTAGAGCATTTTATGGGATACCAAATAAAATATACCTATATTTTTTTTTTCATAAAAACTGCCCTCCACCCAGTGCTATTCTATCCAGAGTTACATTGTAACACACATTGTGTGTTAAAAATCTACACAACATGTGTCAAAATGCCATCAACACATCTTGTGTGTTGTTTTTTAACACATCTCTTTTTAGAGTGTATACAGAAAGTGACTTTTAAAAAGAAATCTTTACCTTTAGAAATATTTACTGGAGTAAAAGTGTGACAACTAAACCCAGTTTGTCTGTGTGAATACTGTAAATATTCACACACATTTGTACAATTTTTTTCAGATTTTTGGAGATAATATGCTGTTGTTGATCAAAAATTTTATATAATTTTTCTAGCTCAGTAAATATCCTTGTGGTTAAAACTTTAAAATCTTTATGTGATGATTAGATGTGGTTTTCTTAGTAAATATAAGCTTATTACGAAGACCAACATGTTCTGTTTTTACTAGTTGGTGTCATTACTTCTAATAATCTTAACCCACAAGACTATCTTCGTCAACAGCTGGTACGGCTGATGCTGCTCAATTTGATCTGGCCTAAAAGAGGAAGTTAAGGGCTTGTGTGTTTAAATTAAACATTTCTAAACCAGTTGCAATGAGTATGACTGAAGTTAATTTTTTTTTTAAAGTTCTATTTGTTTGTTTACTAGGTGTAAGGTCCGCTATATTGGTCCAATCTCGGTTCGCCAATACACAGGGAAGGTCACCACGTGTTCTGTCCTCACTCATGCAAAGTATTGGTTGGTTAAATTTGTAATACATTAATCATATGTATTTACTCGTTAATTCATCTGACTCCATAAATTAAAGGTTTTAATGATATATGTGGATCATTAATTATGAGTGAATGTTTGACTATTCAGTTTAACTCTTCAATGAAAATAATATCAAAGTCAGTTAGAATAATCAAATGTAACAATTTATTATGTCAGGTAAATGTATCATGCCAATTTCATAATCAATTCAAAGATAATCAATACAAAACATCAAATCCTCTGGAATAGAGAGAAGATGCAAACCCAACTTTAAGAAATACATGAGGCTGAGAGATCTCACTCCCAGCGTCACGGGCCAATCTGAAGTGCAGAAAAGGCCTCGATCTCCCTGCTGCATTTCATTAAATAGCCAGACCTCTTTCACATGGAAACATGTGCCAACAAAAGAAATTTGCATTCAGAGGTAGCACCTCTTGGGGGTGAGTGACCATTTGCTTGAGAGCATTCCTTTGTAAGTCAGCTATCCATAAACTCTTAAAACCTTATTACCTTGTGTTTTACTTATTCTGAAATGAGACATTTGTACCAGTCGCACTGTGACATTTTAAACGATACCAAACATGAAAATAATCTGTGATAATCATTCACATTAAACTATACATTTTCTTGGATGAATTCAGGTGATCATCTGAGCATGAGAGAGAGGGGGTGAAGGGAGAGGGAAAGAGATGTAGATTCGGATGACTCGGAGGTGAGACTTTCGTCTTGATAGTGCATGAGAGCCAGTTCAAATGGTAATCTCCACAGAGGTCCTTTTGTCCTCTCAGGGTCTGGTCACCCCCTGAAATAGACTGTCCGGAATTTCCTAATTTATCAATTCTTACATAGGTAATGTACTATAAAAATTACAACAGAATTAAACCATTAAATTGAACAGAAATAAGCCACTGTACATTTGTTTTAGGTGTTGCTATGGTAATGTCAGTCAGAATTCCTCCTCATTTTCCTCTGATCTTTCTGCTCATGGCTTACGGTTAGTCAGTGCAACACTTCAGAAACTCTCAAAAGATTTTGCATACCACATTTTTTATAAACAACTGCTGCTATTTGTTCAGGCTGATTTCTGTGTTTCAGGGGTTTCTGGTGATGATTGGGGTGTGAGTTACAGTCCTTCACACATCTTTAACGGACCTTCTATCGCCCTATAATCCATCGCGCTCTTGAAGATCACTAAATTCGAGGCTTTTGGTCATACCTAGGATATCCAGGTCCACCAAAGGAGGGAGAGCATTTTCACATTTAGCTCCAAAACTCTGGAATAGCCTTCTTGATACTGTTCGTTGCTCAGACTCGCTCTCCCAGTTTAAAACTAGATTAAAGACGCATCTCTTCAGCCAGGCATTCATATAATACTTTTAATCTTACAGTTAAATCCGGCCTCTAGTTCATAGACGCCAGAGGAGAACTGGCCCCCGACTGAGCCTGGGTTCTCCCAAGGTTTTTTTTCTCCATTAGGTCACCTGATGGAGTTTTTCGGTTCCTTGCCACTGTTGCCTTTGGCTTGCTCAGTTGGGGATATTTAATTTAATTAATCAATCAATCAACAATACTATTGATCAGCATTACCAAACGTGGACGTTTTCCACTAGAAACAAACATTGATGTATTATTTTAATTTAATACTGTGAAGCAGCTTTGATACAATCTGTATTGTGAAAAGCCCTATATAAATAAACTTGACTTGACTTGACTTGACATCTGTGCACTAAAGGACTCAACAGTGATAATGAGATGCACTTATACATACCCTACTGGACGTCAGATCATGACTGTATTCTGGAGCAAAAAATATTATTATTGGTCAGACCTGTCCGACAGACCTGACATTGGAGAATTGCTCAGTACCACCAGGTCAATCTGACACATTGGCACATTCCATTCACTTGTCCATCTGTAGTCAGAAGCTACGTTCAGACTGTCATTCCAAATCTGATTTTTGTGCATATCTGATCAGATTTAGCAAGTGTGAACAGAAAAAAAATCCCATGAAATGTGATTTTTACAAACCCGTTTTGAGCTACATCCATATGTGGTTTGAAAATTTCGAGTGGTTTATGTGACATATGCGCTCATACCAGCTTCATACGGTTCTGCCTCATAAGATTCAGTTGTTCAGCACGGCAACTACATGTTGTCATGTTGTAAATAAGACAAGATCTGTATTGTAAACCTCTCTATGTTGCGTTTGTTGCTGTTTTTGGCTTATACAGTTAAACCTTGCTGTAAAAAAAATGGCCATATTCTGACAGTAACATACCATTTTCAATTAAAACAGTAACATCCCGTAGATTACAGTAAAGAACTGTTCAATTAACAGTAAATTATTTTACCATTAATTTACAGGTCAAAGTTTTACTGTGCAATGCGGATATTCCGGAAAATGAAAGAGTGCCACTGGCAACACAAATCGGATCTGAACAGTTGCAATACACATCGTGGACAGTCAATCATTTTACATTAGATTCATATTGGATACACAAATGAACAGATTTAGACTGACAGTGTGAATGTAGCCAATGTGACACCATCCACTCTTACTCAAGACTTTTTCCCAAATCAGAAAATGTTTCGAATTACTCAGGAACCGAAAGAAATGTTTTTGTTTTTTTTTATATCTATACATTATCATTCTCTAAATCAGAATGGTCTATTAGTTGCACTCAGCTGTTCCTTATGTGAGCAGAAGATAAGAAAGAGGAAGAAACATTTCTGTCAGGGCTTTTTTAAATAAATACTGTTAACCATGTTAAATTCATCAGTTTAATGCCTGCTTATCAGACACACCAGAACACGGTAAGAGATCCTCAGGTTAAAATGTGAATATAGTCAGATTAATGCTGTTGTAGAAATATTCTCATTCTGAACTCTGCTCAGAGCATGATGGTGCGTTATGGCAATGCTTTTGAAGATAAAGATTGTGTTTTTATCCTGATGCATGTATTATATTCAGGCCTGCTTCAACGGGGTGCTAAAGAGCAGTTGAAACTATATTCATTCTGAGCACGTAAAAGGCCAATCAGATGTGTTTCAGTTAGTCAGAGTTCACTCAATACAACACTGACTGAGTTCTGCACTCTCGTGAATCCTCTCATTATAACCAACAAAGTGTAAATGAGTCATTATGCAGTGTAGTCAGCTTAATTGATTAGAATGGGAATTTAGCAGGAATGCAGAACTCACACTAAACTGAAGTGATTGACAGCTTCAGTGATTATAAAGGGATTTCTATGTATAATCCATTCATAATTTGAATGAAAGTTTTGTTTTTCATGCTGCTAATAGGATCAATGGCCACGTACACGCTGCAAAGATTCAGGAGTAACAACTGCTAATGAATACGCTAAATATTCGTCACATGAGTCACTCCCGAAATTGCGATGATTTGACAGTGATAACCATGGCAACGGACAAGACAAAATTGTCCCAAAAAAAAAAAAAAAAATTAATTCAATTAAAAAATAAATAAAGAAGATTAACCGAGTAACAGATTAATAAAACAGAATAACAGATTAATTAAAAAATATCTGAGAGTTACATAATTATATTAGTAGATAAGTAAATAATATTAGCATTTACTTAGAATTATAAATAATTATTTAATTATAATTTTTTTTTTCTTTTTTTTTTTCAAATAGTTAAATAAAATTCGTAAAGGGTTAAAGGGAGTGTGATCCAATTATTGTTTGCTTTGGAGTGAAATTGCTACCAAGAATCCTGAAATTTTACTGGTCTTGATACTGACTAATGAAATCACTTATTAGTTATACTACGTCAGCAACACATGCCCTAATAATACTATTGAACGCTGTTGCATAATTATTTGTTGAAGTTATGACTTTTAATCTCGTAAGTTTCCCATGTACATTATGCTATTGCTACGGTGGTGCAAGGAGCCGTTGCTTACACACTTTGAGCACTGTATCTAATTTCAGAAGCGCCTTCAGTGATCTGATTCTGGAATCAAGCCTGATTATATTGGTGATCTTGCAGTGATGTCAGTCAGAATGGCTCCTCCTCTTCCTCTGATTCTTCTGCTCATGATTCTCGCATTTCACGGTGAGCTATAAGTTCATTTTAACTTTAGTCAATCATCCTTTTGAACCCTCTTTCACATTTTTTGTATGAATCAAAAATATAATAAGCAAATTTTAGCCTATAGTTTAGTAAAAACTAAAGTTCAGCTAAATGTTTCATTGTTTCCCCCAAACTACAACGTACCAAGATAAAAATCAATGTACAAGTTATGTGCTGTACATCACAAACTATTATTTCTATTGCTTTGCAATGTAAACAGTTCATGTGTTCCAGGGAAAAAATAACAGCGTAAAGATGTGGAACAACATAAAAAAAATCTGTGTGAAACTATCCCTATAATCTGTGTTTCAGGGGTTTCTGATGCTGATTGGGGTGTGAGTTACAGTCCTTCACACATCTGTGCACTAAAGGACTCAACAGTGATAATGAGATGCACTTATACATACCCTACTGGACATCAGATCATGGAAGTGTTCTGGACCAAACGCTTCGTAATAAAGGGTGTCGAGCCTCCAGATCTGTCTAATGACCCTGAATACAGTCAGAGGCTTCAGTATCTGGGAGATAAACAGCAGAACTGCACCGTCAGACTGAGTCATGTGACACTGAAGGATGAAGACATGTACTATTTCAGATTCACAACTGATAAAGACAAATGGATTGGTAAACCTGGAGTGACTCTTAATGTCACAGGTGACTTTGGTGAGGTTTATCTCTTCTTCTGTGCATTATGTTGAATAATAATCAGTGTATGACAGCAGCACTAGATATAATGTGTGTGTTGTGTTCAGATCTTCAGGTGGAGTCTCCTGAGAGAGTGACAGAGGGAGATTCAGTCACTCTGAGATGTAAAAGCAGCTGCGCTCTGACTGACAGAGCAACATTCATCTGGTACAGAAACTCACAGCCATTAACTGAGAGAAGAGACAGAAACAATGAACTCCTGCTGCAGTCAGTCAGAAGAGAGGATTCAGGCAGATATAGCTGTGCTGTAGACGGACACACTCACATCTCTCCTGAGGTTCAGCTCAATGTCATGTGTGAGTACAGATTCATTAACTAGATGTACCGCATGGCGCCTGCACTGGCTTTCCACAAAAATAAATGACGTGGAGCAATTTGGCTGTATTGCGTGTTTAAGTTGTATATTTTAAAAGACTGTCTGGAGTATTCCTGTGGATCATGGATAATTTAGAGTTTTGTAATTATTTGCCATTACTATTTAAGTTTTATATCAAAAGTCATTAGTTTAGACACTTAACATCCATAATGTGAAAACGTCACATCCATAACAGTGGTTTTCCCTACATAATGTATTACAAAAATGAGTTTCAAAAACACACTTATTGTGTTCAAGCAAGTCTTTTTCATGCTACATCGGCAGTTTGTTTAATGATTCACAGAGTTTGTAGGACACTTGTAAAGTGTGTGTATTTCATGTTATGTCCATAACGCTGATAAAATGTATTCATAGTGTGTATGTGTCTGTGTGTGTGTGTGTGTGTGTGTGTGTGTGTCTGTGCGTGTATGCGTGCGTACATGTGTGTGCGTGTGTGTGTTTGTGTGTGTGTGTCTGTGCATGTGGATTTGTATGTGTGTGTATGGGTGTGTGTCTGTGCGTGTGGATGTCAGTGTGTGTGCATGCTTGCGTTTGTTTGTATTCCTGCATGTGTGTGTGTGACAGTATCATCCTAAACCAGCAACCCTTCGCTCAACAGCACCATCTACATGCCGATGAGTGTACAGTCACTAAATGTGCACATAAATGAATTTATTTTATACCCCCCCATGGATGAAATTCTACGAAACTTAGCATACCCCCAGATGATGTCAAGTTAATCATACACATGAAATATGGTGCAGTTCTGAACATCTCAACTGAAGATAGGGGCGATTAAAGCAGAATAATATTGCATTTTCATTTTTTATGGGAAGGGGCGCAAATCACAAATGAGTGATTATGGGCTAGGTTGATGTGGGCCCTTAAGAGCAACATACCATACAAATTTCTTCATCCTCGGTGCCACGGTTCAGGTAGTTATTTAGGAAAAACTGCATTTTTTGGGTTTGGGGGGGCCCAGTGCGGGGGGGGAGTGGCCCCCGGGGACCAAACTAAATTTTTCCGTACAAATCTAGTGGGGCTACATGCCCACCAAATTTCATGTTCCCCGGTGTTTCGGTGTCCCTGGTATCGTTGACGAAAAAATTCAGTAGATGACGAAAAAAAAAAAAAAAAAAAACTTTGACAATCCCTATATGACCGCTTTCGCTTAATTATTGTTAAGATTAGGAGATCGTGTTTGAATTAGATGATTTAAGGTTTTCATTTTTGTACTTTTTAGATCCTCCCAGGAACGTCTCAGTGTTGATAAGTGGATCTGGTGTAATAGTGGAGGGAGATTCAGTGACTCTGAACTGCATCAGTGACTCAAACCCTCCTGCTCTGAACTTCAGCTGGTTTAAGGAGAATGAAACCTCAGCTGTTGGATCTGGACAGAGTTTCAGTGCACTACAGAGTGGACGCTTCTACTGTCAGGCTCACAATCAACATGGATCTCAGAGATCAGACGCTGTAACTGTCACAGGTGAAGCTTTTATTAACACACTCCTGTATCTTCACATCATTCATCAGTTTGGAGAGTTAATCATGATGATCTTCCTCTTTCAGTTCATCATGTTGCTGGTAGGAATGTGATTGTGATCAAAGCGGCATCTGGAGGATTATTCATCATCATCATATTATTATTATTATTATCATTTATTATGTAAATAAAAGTATATCAATAAAGAGTACATAAATATAATACTTTCAAACTAATTCAGAAAGATATTTGATTATTATTGGTATATGAAACAATGAAATTACTTGTTTGTGTTTTTGACAGTAAGAAGAAAAGGATAAACAGAAGATCTGCTATAACTGAGGTGAGATAATCAAAGAACCACAGAATAATATTGAAAGAATAAAATTAGCTTTTTTGTAAATTCAGAGATGGTTTTCTTTTTACAGCTGGTCCAATGTGAAATATTGATTTGAGCATAATTATGTTTTACTGTTTGAGTAAGAGACTGTAGAGTGACAACACTTTTGATACTTGATTGGCGCTTCTGTTCCTAGGGAGATGGCAAAGACTCTTCCTTAATTGTTACGGCAACAGTTTGTGATCAAGTCAGATTACATTATATGTTGGGAAATTATCAGACTGCTCAAACATCTCATGACAAATACTGAGACGTGAACTCACAGCATTTAACATTTATTGTTTTGTGCTGGAAGTCCTTCTCCTTGTTCCCTATCGATACGGTTCACTCGTACTGCATCGCTCCTTTTTCTCAGATTCTACTGAAGTTTTAATAAAATCACACAGTAAAACTGCATGAGCCAAAGGATGCTCTGCGAACGAACCTATGGTGTGAAAGCCCGCCGAGTTATCCAGCCAGTACTATAAAGGCAAATTTCGGTGCATTCTGCTGACACTCGGCGGCTGAGAATGACATTAACAGAATAACAGAGCCTATTTCTCTAAAAGAGCACTTTTAGCTGGCGTTTGTTTTAAAACGCTGTGCCTCTAAAGCGCTTTGCTTCGCTTGCTGGTGTTGTGCTGAATTTCGACCCCCTGCCAAATTATTACCCCCCTCGTTGAAGTCAGTACCTGATTGGCTAATCCTAACCCCACCCCTAATCATAACCCCTCACCCACAGCTAATCCTAAACCTACTAATGCTAGGGGGGTAATAATTTGGCTGGGTTGAAATTCGGCTCAACACCGGCCCTGTCCCCGCAAGCCACGTTCATTGATAACGGATACTTTCAGTATGAGAGCGCGAGTCTCGCCTCGCTGCATTATTGCACTGCTTTCTCTGAAGAAAGTGGTGACTCCTCGTTCCCCCGCTGGGCTGAATGAATGGGACTAAGTGAGAGTTACCAGCATCAGAGCTGGGAAGCCTGTATGGGTAAGTTGAATGAACCACTCTTGCTGGCTCTGTAGAATAATTAACGAAACGCTGTGAGACAGGAGGGTAACACTTTATTTCGATAGTCCACTTTAGACATTCTACTGACTATAAGTAACTTGGCAACTACAAGTCAACTTATTCTACTAACCCGAACCCTAACACAACCATAAGCTAACAGTCTACCGACAGTCTACTACAGTCTACTAATACTAGTTAGTTGACATGTAGTTGCAAAGTTACTTATAGTTAGTAGAATGTCTAAAGTGGACTATCGAAATAAAGTGGAACCGACAGGAGTACTGGCTGCAAGCTCCGGCAAAATTTAATTATCTCTGATTCTTTTCTTACCTTACAATGTATTCACAACATTAACATATTTAACTTTATCGAACGACAATTACTTGTTTCTCTGTAACACAACACATTAAAGAAAATAACATTTCAATAAAGGGCTTTTCAGAAGTTACTTTTGTCTGAAGTTCTGTATTCATCCCTGTTTAGCCTTGGCACTCTTGGGCCCTTTTTCAAGCGCCCTATTGGCCTGGGCCCTAGGCTGACTGTCGTTCCACAGTTCTAAGTCTAGTGACGCAATACGAGTGAACCGTATCGATAGGCAACGTACTCGGTTACAAGCGTAACCTTGGTTCCCTGAGATAACGGGAACAAGTACTGTGTCACCGGCCGTGCTATCATGCTGCACGACTTGCCGTATCATTGCTTCAGTCGAATGAACCTGATTCCTATGGGCAGAATGCATGCTTATATAGAGGGCTGGCTCTGCCCATTGGCTCGTGCAGTTTAACTGCGTGATTTTATTAAAACTGCAGTAAATCGGAGAAAAAGGAGATTTCCCATTGTGTCTAGCGATGCAGTACTCGTTCCCGTTATCTCAGGGAACCGAGGTTACGCTATAATAACTGAGTATGTTTCCCTGTAGAGCGATGATCCCAGTGCAAACACATATGCAGCTCTTAACCTCAAGTCCAGATCATCTGACCTCTACGACACACTCACAGTAAGAGAAATGTTGAAAACTACATGTGCAAATTACAAAACAGTTTGTTCATTCAAAATGTATGTAATAATCTCTCTGTCTTTCACACAGTCTGTCTCGGATCCTGCTGTTCACCAGTCCGGCTCTTCTGAATATGAGAATCTGTAGCTCAGTAGCTCTTCAAGTCTTCTCAAGAAGAAACTCTCATCACTCTTACTCCTCAATAGATACTATACAGTCCTTGCATTCAGTCTTTTCAATCTATATTATACGAGCAATCTCACCAACAGTAATCAGATTGTTAAAATATGTGAGAAAGATTATTTGTACCATTGAAGTGTTTGCTTTATTAATGTGCTTTTTAAAAATGTTTGCAGACCTTGTCAAATGTGTTTCCCTTAACAATAACAATACATGCCAAGACGCAGCGCTAAGATGAAGCACAAGTTGAACTTTACTCAACCTTTGTTGCATCATTGGACACGCCTACATCACAACTAACAATGAAAATGAAGAACTTTGTGTGTGAACACACTTTTAGAGTTTTGCAGGGAAGTGATGTTTCTCATTGCTTTTGTAGAAAGTAATGGATTATGTTCATTAATAAATGAGTTTACCACTGTGAGCTGTTGCTTTATTAAAGGACTTGTGTGAGTAAATCATGTCTGAATAGCAGTTTATTAAAAGGTTTTTATCTTTATTCCTTTAACACATTAATAACACATTAAATTATAAAAAGGTACATGGCCATTCAACCTTCTGTTTTGAATGAGTGCTTTAGAGCGTGTATCAAACTGGCTTAAATTGTTTCAAACCACGTTTTGCAATTCTGATGCTCTGACGCTGGAGGGCGATGAGCAAACACCTGATCTGAAAATGTTGTGGGTTTTTACATGTCAGGTGTTTAAAAAAATGAAAACACCCAATATACAGATGTTTCATAGACACTATAAGATATAATCAATAATTACAATTACACAAATAAAACATAACTATTGTATTGGTAAGATTAATTTAAAATTAAAACACTAATATTAATCATGAAAGACTTCTCTTGTATATTAAGTTCTATTGTCTGCAAAATATCCATCAGTGTATTGAAGGATTTTACAGAAATTATCAGTAAATTGAGAGGAACGAGGAAGCTTCCTGAGGAGTCATGTGTGAGGATGCATTGGTGTCTCCTTCACTCGTGTCCTAAGGGGTGGAGCTAAGCCGTGAGGAAATGAGGATGCACCAATGAGACACGAGACATCCTTGATATATTCACAGTTGAACACCATCAGCAAAACTACAGATGTTTGAGTAACAGGTCTGGGACGTCAGCACTCGTCTGTCCATCTCTCACGAGGGTCACATGATCGCACAGTCAACACTAGAGAGATGCTGTGAGGTTTGACACATGTTTTTCCTCATCTCTCTCGCTACATTTTATGGCCATATTTAGAGTTTCACAAGATAACCAGCGATAACAGTGAAGTAACACATGACCACTTCTAAAAAGCTTAAAAGAACTTGTAGAACAATTGAAAAAGAAACATTGTAGACATTATAGCAACTGAGGTATTCTATTATACTCCATTATATACTGATAAGTTCTGGTTCAGTTTATCACCAAATTGCTATTGATCAGTCCAGGTTTATCAAATACACGATCAATAATTGTATTGGTTCCTTAGGAACAGATAAATATGCATACGTTTAAAAACATTTTAATGAGCATCTCTACAGACTGAGGTAAAGTTTCTCTCAGTTGAACTGGTTTTAGTCTAATGTTGCATCTGTGATGATGTCCTTTGGTCTTTGCTTAAACTCTACTTCTGCTGTATGCTGTGAAGTGTTAAACACACATCTTAAACACACATTTTAAAATGTGATGATCACTTCAGAGTGTGAAAACCCCAATGCTGGTTTCATCCTGATCATGTGTATTGTTGTCACTGGTAATGAGTGTTGCTGAAACTGGTAAGAGCATGATTTTACAATAATTCTGTAGATCTATTTAACTCTAGTTTTCCTGAGTAATAAAAGTGAGGATGTTCAATAGTTTTTTTATAACCAAGACTTTAAATGTGTCTCTATACAGAAAGTGATGTTTAAAAAATCTACCTTTAGAAATATTCACTTGTGTAAAAATGTGACAAATAGCCCCAGTATATACGGTATATGATGACAGGAACTATAAGTCTGTATTATTTGGTCTGATTTTTGGAGAATATTCAGCATTTAACAGTGGTGATGATGAGGTGAGCACCTGTCAAGTCAAGTCACCTTCGTTTCCACTTTTAACAATATGAATTGTTTCAAAAGTTGAAATTGTTGAAAGCTGACTGTGTTGTCGTCTCGCGTCGCCTGCGTCGGGGCAAAAAAGCTGCACTTAAACACACAGAGAGAACTAGAGCCGACTGTCAGAATGTGCGTTCTGCACCTGTGTGTAAACATACACACACACACACACCATATTGCCAAAAGTATTGGGAATCCCTGACTGGGATCACTGAAGATCCCATGCTTGCGTTCTCTTTCCACCACCTGCTGGTGACTTTATTCCAATGCAACATCATTCACTTTCTTTCGGAAATGAGATCTTTCATTTTATTTTCCTCTTAACCACTAGATGGCACAAAAACGTTCTAAAACATCCGCTTTTCAAAATGCACGAGGAAATACACTATATTGCCAAAAGTATTGGGACACCCCTCCAAATCATTGAATTCAGGTGTTCCTGAGTCCCTTCCATGGCCACAGGTGTATAAATCAAGCACTAGGCATGCAGACACTTCTACACACATCTGTGAAAGAATAAATCTCTCTCAGGAGTGAACTCAAGCGTGGTCCTGTTATAGGTTGCTTTGCAATAAGTCCATTCGTGAAATTTCCTCATTAATAAATATTACACGGCCAACTGTCATTGACGTCAAACCTAGACCAGCGTCCAAAGGCACCATTTTTAAATTGATCGAGGAGATTATAGTGATTATCGGCTTCAGTTTTGGTCTATCCGTAGAAGAGTTATGTTGTGTGGTTTCAAAAGACTTGGGATATTATTCACCAGTTGTATGCATTACGGTCACGGCGGAAAGAAAATAATGTGTTGAAACGGCATTTTGAGGTGAGTACACTTAATGTCTGGATTTCCTGAAGGATCTACATTAAAGGGTTAGTTCACCCAAAAATGAAAATTCTGTCAGTAATTACTCACCCTCATGTTGTTCCAACCACGTAAGAACTCCGTTCATCTTCGGAACACAAATTAAGATATTTTTGATGAAATCTGAGCCATGTCTGAATCCTCCATAGGCTGCTAGGTGACCGAAACTTGCTGGCCCAGAAAAGTTATTAAAGAGATCGTTAATATAGTCCAAGTGACTCCAGTGGCTCAATCTTAAGTATATCAAGCGACGAGAATACTTTTTGTGCGCAAAAACAAACAAAAATAACGACTTTATTCCACTATTCATTTCCTTCTCTCTGGACCTCTAGTTGGTTCGCGTAGTGTTTTTGCGCAGCGCGTCCGTGTTACACGTCACCACGTAGGCTCACTATTGGCCGACGCCGGTCATGTGTGTGATGCGTGATGACGTACAACACAGACGCACAGCGCAAAAACACTACGAGGCCCAGAGAGAAGGAAATGAAAAGTGGAATAAAGTCGTTATTTTTGTTTGTTTTTGCGCACAAAAAGTATTCTCGTCGCTTGATATACTTAAGATTGAGCCACTGGAGTCACTTGGACTATATTAACGATCTCTTTAATAACTTTTCTGGGCCAGCAAGTTTCGGTCACATAGCAGCCTATGGAGGATTCAGACATGGCTCAGATTTCATCAAAAATATCTTAATTTGTGTTCCGAAGATGAACGAAGGTCTTATGCGGTTGGAACAATATGAGGGTGAGTAATTACTGACAGAATTTTCATTTTTGGGTGAACTAACCCTTTAAGTAATTCAAATGGACAGAGAGGGACTCCTAGTGGATGTGATACATTTATTGGACAGCCATAAATTTGCATTGAATTTGAATGACTTCCACCAGTGTCTTGCTGCTTTAGATGCTTCATTATTTTAAACTAGACAAAGTAAACATCCAATGTGAGAAAAAAATGTCGCATCAGTAGTGTTTGTTTCTTTTTAACAAATAAATAACCCTGTCATTATATATTGAGATGATTACAGCATGTTTCAATATATTAATGTTTTATATACTATATAAAAACTTAAGTAAGAGTGTGTGCTTCACAGGGAGCAAGAGAGTTGGAACAGAGCTTTAAAAACATTCTTTTATTGATACAAATACATGTAAATATTACAGGATGCAGATTAATTGAATCATTGGTAAATAATGTTGAAAATGTTGCTGTGATCTTTAATGAGCTGTAGTATTCAACATGACATCAGCTATAGATATTAAACCTTTGGAGTCAGAGTCATATCTTAGTAGCTGAGCACAGCAGAAAAAAATATCATTTTCTTGAGGTAAACATGCATTCAAAAGAGAACACAAAATCTCAAAGATTGTAGTGCAAATGTCATTCATACTGCAGCAGATAGTCAAGTATGTACATAACTTCAGTTAACATATCGAATAGTAAAATGTTACAGTAAACAATGATGTAAACAGATATGTCTGTAGTCAGTCCTGGTCTCATTTTCCTACATTACAATAGAGGATCATGGAAACGACCATCGCTGCAATCTGTGAAGGAACAAATTTGGTGCAATATTGAATAAAACTGTTTGTTTTTTTTGTTTTTTTACAGGTAAATGAAAATGGTTGAGTTGGCTTCTTGATTATTTTAAATTTTCCTGTTTTTTTGAGTGATTATCTCTATTGATATTGCAAAACTACAAGTTCTTAAGTATCTATTTTAGTTTCGACAACTTTGTGCCAAATTTTGTATATACAGATGACCTCTTATTACATAAACCTCAATATCTTGTCTCTAAAGATGGTCTGTTTTTATGAAATATGACCCAGGCAACCAAAAAAACACAAAAATGCATTACAATGTATTGTTAAATCAGGATCATGACCATTAGTGTTAATGCACACAGAATTATCTGACTAAAGCTTTGCCAATTATTCAGACCCTCAATTCTATTGCATCACATACTGAGATGTTGATCATCATGATGTTTGACGTTTGTCTTTCGTTGCAAACGGCATATTAGTGTACATAGAGGATCTCGCATGTGTGTAAGACTGAAGTAAATACCTCTAAAGCAGCGATTCCCAGAGCCACACCAGCCAGCAGAACTGCGTTATCCTTGATCAGCTTCTCTAATGCCCTGAAACAGCCCGTGACGGGCTACAGACAACGCAAAACACACACATCAATGCAATTTCTACATAGACAATTATGTTTTCAATAGTTGATTCAGATACTGTGTAAATGTTGCTCTCTTTTCAAAAGGTTTAGTAGTTTTTTTTGTTGTTTTTTTTGCACGTCATGTGCATCTTTATGGCCATTCAACATTTCTTTGTTTACCGTACCACAGCTTTGTTTCACTCTGCTGTCCTTAATGCACAATTACATGGTTGGTTGCATTTTATTATAGGCATTTATTATTTGCAACCCACTGAGCCAAACCAATGCATCTTTCATGCAAAAAATATCTTGCCATCTTGCTCATTAACTGGCTGAGTGAGTGACAAATAATAGAGTGCATTGTGGCTATACATACATTTCATTAATCTCATACATGTCTGCTTTGATAGTAAGTTTAGCACAAAGTGTTCTGTAACATACATCTATTCCTGCTGCGATTTCATTACAGATTATACTGTTTTTGCAACACGTGTCAGGATATGATGATGTGTCAGATACAAACGGAGAGTCCGTGAAGTCGGTGTAGTTGTTATATCCGCAGCATTTCAGCTAGAAAAAAACACATGTGCATGTTTGCATTATTTGGGATTGTAATGTCAGAAAACAGCCAGAAATGGCAGCTAGAATCATCATTAAACGCATGATGGCTGGTGTCGTACCTCATTCATAGTGCTATTCCAGACTGCAGTGAAATCTTCATTCTTTCCATAGTCCTCCTTAATGCTTGTAGCAACTGTCTCTCCAATTTCATCCAGAAATTGCTCAACCTGGAATGCAGTTAAAATCACGTTCAGCCTCTGATTTCACGGTCACATTCCATAATACTCATTTAAGATTCATTTAAACCATATATGATTATGGAATCATAAAGAGACCATATAATGAGATGTTTGTGGGTGTTAAATATATTTTTGTACAGACTTTATAAGCCATTGTGGTTTTTAATGTGCAGTATTTTGTATTGCCAATATTAGCTTGGTCATGGAAAATGTATTTATTCAAATTAATTTAAAGCTCACATCTTTTAAGGCTTGAATTATATTGTGAGCCCCTTCTATAAAGCATCATTACTTAGTATTTGTGACTACATAGGCTTTTTGGGTTTTGCATTTGTGTTTTTCTGTTATTTCTGATAGCTCCCACGGTTATGGAATATTTTGAAATACGGACATTTCTATAATGACATTTCTATAAATTTGTCTAGATATGTTAGAAATTGTTCTTTGTGGGTGCAATCTCCAATAAAATGATTTTCAAAAATCCATATCCAATTATAATAATAATAATAATCTTGAAAAACCGTCCAATTAGAAATCCATTGTTCAGAAGGTATATAATATAAAATAAAATAAAAGTAATAACATAAAAGATTTATCAAGTAAAAAGATAATGTTTTACAAGAAAATACTATTTCAGTCTCTCTACTTCAAAATATCATGTTTAATTCAATGTGTTACCTGCTGTTTCTTTATAATTATTAGGTAACACTTTACAATAAGGTTCATTAGTTAACATTAGTTATCTACCTTAGTTAACATGAACTGAGAATTAACAATACTTCTACAGCATTTACTTATCTTAGTTAATATTAATTTCAACATTTACTAATAATTATTAAAACCAAAGGTTGTATTTGTTAACATCCGTTAATGCACTGTGAACTAACATCAACAAACATTTTTTTTTTTATTCACTAATATCAACAAAGATTAATAAATACTGTAACAAATGTAGGTAACACTTTATTTTACAGTCTCCTTGTAAACTTTGTTGCAGGTACTTACCATGGTAATAAAAGTAAAATGATGCATAATTGCATGCAACTAACCCTCAACCAAACCCTAATCCTACCCTAACCCTATAGTAAGTACATGTTATTAATTAATATTACTCAGTACTTAAATATATAATTATACTGTAACAATGACACCTTAACTTAAAATGTTACCCAAATGTATTACATTGTTAGTTCATATTAGTTAATACATTAACTAATGTTAACTAATGAAACTTATTGTAAAGTGTAGCCATTATTTGTGAAATTTGCAATTTTTGAGTTAAAAATGTAAATCCTTCGCCAAATTTGTTCAGCTCTCACCAAAGGCTCGAAGACGATGAGCACAATCCCCGCTGCCACCTCCACGAGGAAGATGATGAGCACGATGATGAAGAACTAGGGAGACAGTCGAGACATTTACTTTAACATCATTTTTGGGAGTGGAACCGTTCAGGGGTGTGTTTCCCAAAATCATCGTTAGTTAACTACTGTATGTTCGCAAGTTCTGTCGTTATCAGCAGTTCAACAAGTCTGTGTTTCCCGAAACCCTCGTCATAATGAACATTCGCAAACAGAATTGCAGAGTTGTGTGTTTGTAACGACAGCTCTTGATCTGTGGTTAGAAGCAGAGTTTCTAGTTTGCCTGACATGTGGACTCAATAAATCCTTATCTTGAGCAAAATAAGCAAGCTGACATTCAGTACAATCTATATCTTTTATTTAGAATATATACAAATGTCATTTACGTCTTTTAGTTTGTCAAGAGATTTAAAGCGTTGTTTTTGAAGAGTGCGCATGTGTGAACGAGCTCTAGTGCGTAAGAACGAGTCTATGATTGAATCTGGAAATAGAGCAAAATAACTGAGAGAAATTCAAATTAGTCCTCAGGCGCCATGTCCGTAATTGGTAGCAAAAAGTCTAGTATTAATTCGATCTCAAACTATTCATTAAAATAAGTTATTACTCCACCACGCGCGTGACAACATTAATGCGCGTGATTTTTGCGCACCAATTTGCGACATTAGGCGCGTTTCCATTACAGATTTGCGCCAAACTATTGCGAAATGACCCATTAACCGATGTTATACGACTAAAACGTAAATTTTCCTCCCGCAATAAGTCATTCCAAAAATCATGGCAACGGATGTTGGTAGGTTTATGTATCTCAGCCACTGCACTGGCCATTATTAATCAAAGGAGACGTGTGTGTGTTTTCCAAGCATTAATGGCAAGGAAAGACCCTTAGCCTATACTTGAGAGCAGCACTTATGAGGTGTTTCTGGGTGTTTCTCCCTCATATCTGCTTCGAGGTCTTGATTGTGGCATTTTTTTTTTTTGAGGTTTAGAATCCAGTATTCCTGCAATTCTTTTGTCTTTTATGAGT